>NW_024045140.1:261247-297320 GCF_012273895.1 Zerene cesonia
TCACTCCTTCGTACGTTGAAATGTAAAACACGCCCGATATTATCTGAAACTGATATAAAAACATGTATTTATTGGGGGGTAAACTGTATTTGTTTCTATATAAAACGGCAAGTGATTTAGATGGGATGGATTATTATTTCAATTGTGGGAGTCGAGCACGCTTCGGCGCGTATTGGGCCAGCTCGCACCGGGGAAGTACCACACCCCCACAGAACACCGGCGTGAAATAATAAAAATAAATATTGCTATTGTGTTTCGTACGGTGAGTGGGGGAGCCGGATGCCTATTTCCTTCTCCTAGCCCTTCCCTTTTCCATACCTTCTTTCCAGTCATCAATGCTTTCCTTATCCCTTAAAAGCGGGCAGCGCATTCTCAGAGGTCTGAGCCTCTGCGAATGTTCATGGGCGGTGGTGATCGTTTACCATCAGGCGAACCACCAGCTCAGTTGCCCGCTATCACAAAGGGCATATTCCCAGAGATCCAAATAAACTAATTTTTACTGATAATCCTTCACTTTTTAATCGAGGATTATTATACAGTAATAAAAAAAAAATCTAATATAAGTGTCATAATACATAATAAAGTACTGAATAAATTATGAACCTTATTAAGAGATTAGATTCTAATATAATTCTCCATTTAATTTCTCTCTGTACGTCTGGTTGTCTGGAAGAAATCGCTACATAGCGATAAGACCGCCAATTGTACATATTGTAACCTTATTAAGTTTTTGTAGTTTTGTTAAGAGCAATACAGATTAAATAAATAAATAATTCTCTTTACAGTGGCTAAGATTTTATGGAATCGTCCAAAAGATTGTGCAACTGGTCTTCATTTATTATAATGTATTTATGTGAATGATTTGTGAATTCACACATCCTTACAAACTTTCGCATTAATAATATTAGTAGGATTAAAAAAAATAGTACATTAATAAATATTATAACGCCCCACTCACACTGGACAGCCAAAAGCCTCGATACAGTCCGGCCACGCCTTCATTTTTATATATCTTCGATATCGCGTCTGAAACCCCCTTATACGCCTCTTTCTTCCTTTGCACCTGGATCTGTGTTTTTATAAGCGTCAGTGGGTAGAGTGCACAGCGTACTGTAAAAAAAAGAAAAAAAAATTGTCAAAAAAAAAAAATTACAGTTTTTTTTTGTTATTTAAAGAAAATTAAAATATACTCTAATAGATTTGCCTGTGGCTTCACACGCGTTTAATTCGGAGTAGTTTAATAGATGTTATCATACATATAAACCTGCCTCTTGAATATCTCTATCTATAAAAAATTATCCAATCAAAATCCGTTTTGCAGTTTAAGATCTAAACATATATAGATACATACAGAGACGCGAGAAGCGACTTGCTTTATACTATGTAGTGATATAGTTTTTAAATTAAAGGTAACCAAATCATAGTATCATTTTAATTATAGGACCTAATATAAATAAAGTAATAGTAAATTATATAAATAAAGGCAGTGATGGCTCATTGGAGACCCTCGGACTTAAATAGAAAAGTCGAGCGTACAAGACCAAGTGATCGTCTAGAAAAGAAAATGATAATATAGCTAATTCGCAGTGGCGTAGCTATCATAGGGCCAGGTGGTGCAGTGCACCAGGGCCCCGGAGCTCAGGGGGCCCTCTAACCTCAGCTTTGAAAGAGGGGAGGAAGGCGGAAAGAGGGGAGGAGAGCCCGATTCTTTCTCTATGCACCAGGGCCCTTGTCCCTCTAGCTACGCCACTGCTAATTCGGTTATATCGCGCGACATGGTAGCTATAGTCTTACCCAATGTCTGGACCTAAAACTGATTATTCTAAAAAGCACAGTAGGTCCTTTCCCTAGTTCAGCTCCATCTTGATACCAAATTTCATCAAAATCGGTTTTACAATAACGAACTTTTATTTCCTATTTCAACCGCTTCTACCTTTTTTTTCTCGATTAAAAGCCTTTATTACCTATTAAAATATCTCCATCCCAAATTTCATGCAAATTGGTTCAGTGGTTTAGGCGTGATTAAGTTACAGACAGAGTTATTTTCGCATTAATAATATAAGTATGGATTATCCACACTGCTCGAAATGGTGAAGGAAAACATCGAGAGGAAACCGGCACGTCGCAGAATCAAAAGTTCGACGACACGCGACATCTGCCAACCCGCACTAAGCCAGCGTGGTTATCGCCTGGACCCTCAAAGGAGGCCTGTGTCCCAGCAGTGGGAACAGGCTGATGATGCACTTTACCACCTACCTGTAAAACTACTCAAGGTGTACAGAGGAAAGAATTTGCTCTTATCCATCATCCCCCACTCTATCGTGGTTATCAACTGTGGGGGGGGAGTCTCGACCATCGTGGCGGCCATATTGCTTCTGTCCTTATCTTTATCGTTCCAAATATTATATACACTTAAAAACATCTATACCTAATGTATTTGATACTTTGGTAACTCAAACAGCTATGTACATTGTTTTAAAAACAATTGGAATTATATAATATGATTGCTTTATTATTAATATTTATAAATAAATAATTTAAAATTGATATTTGACTAGTTCTACGCTACGATAGTTTATGATTTTTTTTTATTTATATACGTCGAAATTTTCGAGTCCGGCTCTTCCATGTTTTTCTAGGCGATGTTTTTAGATCTGAAACAGAAATGAAATTTATTCGTAGAATTTTCATTATCTGTGGCGGATTTACAAATTTTCAGGGTATAGGCTGAACAGTTTTTGCCGCCCTCGCCTCAACAATTGTCATTTCATACATTATTTTTACAATGCAAGTGGATGTTTGCTACTCCCGAAATGTGCAATGACAAGCGAGAGAGAAAAGTCATCGAGAAAATTTGTTGCAGCCATCAACTGAAAACCGTCATAGAAAAACCTTTTTGATTTCTATGCGGTGAAAAAAAAAAAAAAAAAATCGTTCCCCAAATTTGCCGCCCCCAAAAATCTGCCGCCCTAGGCTCGAGCCTACTCAGCCTGCTGGTAAATCCGCCACTGTTCATTATTTTTTTCTATCTACGCTAAAATTATAAACAGGAAACGTTTGTATTTTTTTCTATTTTCGTATCCTTGTAACGTTTTTACGCAAAAACCACTGGACCCATTTCGAAAATTATTTTCTCATTAGAAAGCTGCAACTTCATATAGACTGTGTCTGTACCACGTGCGAAGCCGAGATGTTCGGCTAGTATTTCGTTATTTACACTTAAAATTTTCTCATAGAGTATTTAAAATGAAATAGCACGTCATGAAATAATGTGTGCATTATGTAATCGTGTATTTAATAGATTCTATTTTAATGGAAATATTATCCTATCCTATCCTACTAATTTTATAAATGCGAAAGTTTGTAAGGATGTGTATGTCTTTGCAATGAAAATTGGTACGTAGACAGCTGGACAACTGGAATAATATATAGGCAACTTTTTATCCCGATATTCCTATGGGATACGGACTTGCGCGGGAGAAACTGAGGGGCGCAGCTAGTACTTTATAAAAGTGACGTTCAGTGTCCCCTTGTGGGGTATGGGGAGAAGACGGTTAATTAGTCTTGCGCTTAGCCCTACTACATCGAAACATTTTTATAGTTAGTCACCCTTAGGAATTGAACTCGATACCTCTCAGTTCATCATATATATATATATATATATATATATATATATATATATATATATATATATATATATATATATATATATATATATATATATATATATATATTAATCATTTTTCGACATTAGTTACATTAATTCAAATAAATACAATTAAATTACAGTAAAAGATTGTCATTCAAAATTTGTTTCCTATGTCTAAACTCCAAACATACGAATTTCTAAAATCAACCATATTGCTATGTCAACACGGTGTATTTTAAACTAAACCGTATGTCACGACACTGATACTGGGCATACAAAAGAACTTTGTACTGTATGATACGATATGTATTCTTTACTTATTATTTTTTCCACCTAGTAACAAAAGGAGGGGAATATTTATCAAGCGTATGTATGTATGTTATATGTACGCGTTTCCTAAGCACATCCCACCGATCTAACTGCTAGAATCTCTGACATATGAGATGTTATTTTCTCGTGTTTGATTTTACGCGAGTATTATACGTTTAGAAATTAAAGACACCGGGAGATGCTCGATGTAAAGTGTTCGAAATGTCGGGTTAATAATATAATGAATAAATCGCGTTTAAAATCCGTTAAAAAGTCTTCAATTTCTAAATATGAGATGTTGTGATTATCAAAATTGTGGTAATGGCTGTATAATTTTTTTATGTCAATGCGGGCAAATGAGCTGGTGTTGCACCTGATGGTAAGCGATCACCATCGCCGGTGAACTTTCCATAGGTGGAGCCGCCGCTAGAGGAATGGATGGGAAAACGTGCGCAATATTGCTCTGTCACTTTTCGCACACTGGAATTAGTACTGCTTTAAGACGTCACGATATACCCCCAGATTTTGAAACAAAAATGTTATAAATAAAAGAAATGGTTTCACAAAAGGGTTTAGTATTTTGTATCTTAGTCCAGCAAAAAGGATATGCAATTAAATGAAATTAATAAAAAGCAAGCTACTCATCCAGACTGGATCGAATCCCGGCAGATTGGGTTGGATTGATTTAGGTCAAAAAGCCAGCAGTCCACCTTCAGCTTTGCTCTCATACTCAAAGGCAAACTGTAACAGTCCAGGTGTTTCCCGCATAATTCCCATTTACATGGGTTTGTCTCATTTATTTTTATAAAGATTTAATATAAAGATAGTTTGAACTAACTTTATACTAAATTATGTCTTATATTGAACGAGCAATTCTCCATACATTACCGGTAAATATCGTTTCAGTAGGCACAGACTGTTTTCTATTTTTACAATTCAATACCAGTGCCAACACAAAAAATTAATGGCTTGCTAAACTCAAAACAAATATTTGTTATTCTTACTGATTATAGACAAGCTGGGTCCGCGGTTTCACCCGCGTAAATCCGTATCTTGTAAAAATATTGGGATATAAAGTTGCCTATATGTTATTCCAGTTGTCCAGCTGTCTATGTACTAAATTTCATTGCAATTGGTTGAGTAGTTTTTGCGTGATAGAGCAACAAACACACACACATCCTCAGAAACTTTCACATTTATAATATTAGTAGGATTAGTAGGAATAACCTTTTACCTAAACGTAAAATGCTAAGAATGTTTTTAAACAATCACAATAACAGATCTCTCTGGTTGAAGATGTCAATCTTCATGACAGAAAACTCAAAAATTTACTGAGAGTACTTGCTACAGCACAATTCTGAGCTTGTTTTAGTGTTGCTAAGCAATCAGGTACTTTATTAACATGTGAGAACTTTCATAATGATGTATGGTATAAACCTTTTGAATTAAAGAGCTACAAAAAGTATTTCTTTTGCAGGGTTTGCAACAATTTCTATAGAAATTGTAAAATTATAGTTATATGATTTATTTATAACATAACTTGACAAAAGTAAAAATGCTACATAGTATTCTAGATTGGTTATTATATGTTAAAGTATGTATTTAATCTAAGTTTTTATTAAATTAGTTACAAGTAGGTCAAAATGGTGTCAGTGAAAGATTTTATGGTAGAAAAGAAAAACAAATGATACAAGGCCATTAAGTTCTATCAAATTAATTGTATTTTTTATGTAAAATTATGAAACTGGGTGTAAAAAAATCATGAATTATTTTTTTATATATGCAACTAGCATACCTGGCCACACATTGCTGTGGCTGAGTAATTAATCGAAATAACAACTATCCTATATCTTAAGTTGAAACAAATTATACTTTTGGAATTTTACATTCCAAATTTCATCGAAATCGGTTGACTTGGTGAACAGTTCATGGGGAACATCATGACACTGAATTTTTATATATTAGGATAGTATTTCTCTCTCCGTACGGTGATAAAATAAACTATTAATGGATAAAATAAAATCCAATTAATAATGTGGAATATGCACACGAATAAAATTCTTCCCAATACATTAAATAATGAATAATATTATTGCAATAATTTTTACCATAGGTATCGGAATTATTTGTCTAGACAATATTAGTTTTACTATGTATTATGAAGTTGAAACTACAATATTTTAACAATAAATATTCTAATTGGGGCTTTGAGTAATTCGCAAGACATTGTAAGGCAAGGTTATAAACTTACCTAACGTTATGGTTCAATAACATTCTCAATAAAAGCACATTGCAACTTTGATTAACACTGAAAACGATTTATGTAATAATTTACACAATTCAGGAGTTTCAAAGTGGAAAATAGTCCTTCAGGCGTATTAGGATTTGAGTTGTCACACAGCTCTCAGCTGATTGGTTTTCACCAATTAGACGCAATTGACGTCAAATTGTACCTTTTTTAATCTTTTTTCAAAGTATTGCCACAGATCAAGTAGAGGTATGTAGAGTAAATGCTGTGTATAGATCACTATTAGGTAATGGGCTTATTACAATACACTGAATTTAGTTGCTAAGTTCATAACCAAATTTAGATATAAGATGCTACTAATCACGCTGTCCTAAATTTAAGTTCTGAATCAAACAATGGGCATTATGAGTGATTTAGTACCAACGGATTTAGAAATTACCGAATCTTATGACTCTTATGTCACCGTTTATTCAAAAACGTGGTACAAAAATTTACTTTGCTACAGTGCGTTGGTAAAAAATATCCTTGAAAAATATTGTGCTGGGTTAAAAAGTCAAGCATAAGTATTATGATAAGTTAAGTGTATTCAGTACTTCTTAAATGCGTGTTTCTAAATATGCTGTCAGAAATAATAATAATGCGTTTTTACACCACATCGAATTTAGGGAAAGACATTTAGCAAGTTAGCATTCTATATTTAGAATTCTCTGTTATCACTGGTTACAAATCTTAATTTTGCACTGATACTTTCTCATGTAATAATATTTCCTTTTGAATACACGGAGTCTTAATATTCACTGGTAGATAATCGGAGATAATCTGAATCCGTTGTTGCTAAGTCACTCATAGTGTCGTTTATTTAATTTTGATTCAGTAAATTTTGAACAGTGATTGGAAGCCTCCAATTTCTAAAGATGATTCTGAATTTAGAAACTAATTTCAGTGAAGTGTATTAGCACAAAAGGCAAAGTCAAAACAAGAAGCATACTTAAATAATCTGTTTTCAGTATTTTGTGGTTGAATCAAATCTGATATCAAGGTAAAGCAGGTACTTCATAATCTGTATGTGTAATATATGGTCTGTGGTCAAGTAAAAGTATCTAAGTAGTAGAAGTACCTATTTGATAAGCGAATTTTTATTTTGTGTTTTATTTGTTTACTTTACTTTTTACGCGTTTTTGTTTCAAAATGGTAAGAATTTTTAAATGATATAAAAAATACTTTTATGGAACATCTAATCGTTACTTTATTTTAGTATTTCTTTCAAATTTCAGGCTCGATATTTTAAAGAACAGGATATTGATGGTATGTTATCTATTCTTACATCTAAATATGACTAAGAAACAACTAAATGTACAATCAAAATGTATTTATAATGATACGCCGTTGAAATAACAAGTTTAGGCAAAATTAATAAGTAGGAACCAAGAGTAGAACACATAACAGTAAAAAAATACGTACCTATTCGTATACTGTTCGTCTTCTACACTTTCTAATTTCAATATAGTTGTGTATTATTTCCAACCGAAAATAATTGTTTATTTTGTATATTTAAATATGTATAAATAAAAATCAACTAAATTTATAGATAATTGTAAAACGAGAATGGCTTGGCAAATTCGGCTAAATTTTTATGATACGTTTGCTAAGAAGGTTCTTATGGATAAAAATATTGTACCACAAGGGGATCCCTGGACTACTATATAAAAGTGAAATCCCGTGTCCCCTAGTGGGGTATCTTACCATGTTTTCATTATTATAACTCTGTGTCAATTTATATAGTTTACTAGAACTTTTGTTTTCATTGAGTGGAGTTGCATGGTTGTTTATTTTCTCTCTTATCAGAATGTTAAATAAATCCATTAACGGATCTCCAATACAGTGAAGCCTCATGCCCCTAGTGGGGTATGGGGCAGATGATGTACATCTGTTTCACTGATCGATTTTCTTTACGGTCAAGTAGGTGATCAGCCTTCTGTGTCCTGCCAGACCGAGACATTTTTTTGTGCGTCCCCACTGGGAATTGAACCTGGGACCCCTCAGTTCTATGCTCACGCGCTAACCACTGTACCAAGGAGGCTGTCTGGTCGGACTTCTATATATATATAGAATTTAAAGTTGTATATGGTACAATATTTCAGAGTTTCGTGAATGCTTCTATCTATTTGCTCGATCCGGTCAGATTACATCTCTGGACGAGTTGACAGTTGTCATGAGATCCTTAGGAATGAGCCCAACCATTCAAGAACTTACAGGTACACTATTTGCTTCCTATTTCAATGAATATTGTTTGTAATTTATACTCATTTACAATTCTAGTGAAAACTATGTGAACAGTTTTGACACAAAATAACAACTTGAAGTATTGATGCAGATGAAGTTCATTGAAATTTTAAATTCTACCTGTCCTAATTTGCTTACCTTGTAAATAGATATGAAAAAGTGAAGTCCCATGTCCCCTAATAGGGTATGGGTCAGATGATATTCATCTGTTTCACTGGTCAATTTTCTTCTTGGACAAGTAGACCAACCTTCTGTGTCGTGCCATGTGACATTTATTTGAGTCTCCATTGGGAATGTAATCCAGGACCCCTCGGTTCTATGCACACTTGTTAACCACTGTACCAAGGAGGCTACCAGTATAGAAGATATGAAGTAATAGGGAAAATCTGAAATTAGTTATAATATCAGTATACAATGAAGCTATGTTATAATTATGAGACATTTTACAATATTTGGCAAAATTATTTTTATATATCCTGTATCCTTTTTCTCACCTATCCCAGTCAATACCTTCTTTCCACTCGTTAATCCTTTCCTTTTCCCTTACCCCATAAAAGCCGGCAGCGCATTCGCAGAGGCAATACCTTTGCTCTGTTCACGGGAGGTGGTGATCGTTTACCATCAGGCGAACCACCAGCGCAGTTGCCCACTGTAACATAAAAAAAAAAAATCATGCAATTAAAAATTATCACTAAACTTTTCCAGGGTATTTAAAAGGAAAAGGAGGGAAGATGTCCTTTGCTGATTTCCTTGAAGTAATGCATATTCACTCTAGAGCAGAAAATCTACCGCATGAGGTAAGTTTAGTGTTAATTTTTTTGTGTTAGACTTTTCTACCGCTATTTTTCTCTCCCTGAGGAGTTTAGAGGAGATCCCAATGAGAGTTCCCTCATAGTCAGAAGAGATCCTAATAAGAGTGGGTACCATAAAGTTAAAAGTAGTAAAAAGAGTGCTATTACTCTGTATCATAGACACGGCATTAATATGTCTGTATACAGAAATATGATTAACTGTGTTTCCGCCCGCGGCTTCGTCTGCGTGGAATTTTCGGTTAAATCGCGCGACATGGTAAGGAGTAGCCTATAGTCTTTCCCAAGGTCTAGACTGTTTGTCAAAATTGGTCAAGACAATTGAACCTGATGGATGATTGATGATGATGATGATGTTAATGATGAACATGATTACATGATTTTATGTTTGGCAAAAAGGAACTTCCATATAAACTTTCATCCCCTATTTCAACCCCCTTCTACCCTTCTTTCGAGATAAAAACTATCCCATGTCCTTAACCAAATTCAGCTCCATCTTCATATCAGATTTCATCAAAATCGATTCAGTGGTTTAGAAGTTAAAGCGCAACAGACAAACGCATTCGCATTTATAATATTAGTAGAGATTAAGAAGGGTATAAGGATTTATTGGCCCAACATCTTTCCGTTGCAATCATAGCATCATCTGTTATTGGGCTCCTTGCCACATTATAGCGAGTAGAGCCCTCGAGGGGCTCAATCTAGATCCCTTCATGACATCTTTTTATTTATTTTTATATTCTTTATTCAAAGAAAGGCTTACCAACTAGATACATCACATCTTGTTAAAACTATTAAAATATATATCAATATATAGTACTTATGTATCTAAATTATAGGTAGGCACAGCTTTACAAGCATTTAAAATAAAAATTTTACATAATACCTACTACAATTATTGAAATCTATGCTTAATATTATAAAGCTAAAGAGATTGTTCGTTTGTTTAAATGCAGTAATCTCAGGAACTACTGGTCCAATTTGAAAAATTCTTTCAGTGTTAGTTACCCCATTTATTGAGGAAGGTTAGAGGCTATTACTACAAATATTATAAATGCGAAAGTTTGTAAGGATGTAAAATGAAAATGATGTTAGTAATACTCTTTCACGCAAAAACTGCTGAACCGATTGCAATAAAATTTGGTACGTAGACAGCTGGACAACTGGAATAACACATAGGCAACTTTTTATCCCGCTATTCCTACGGGAAACGGACTTACGCGGGTGAAACCGCGGGGCGCAGCTAATTTAATATATTTGGCTTAAGGCATTAAGAAATTAGCTTTGATTGAGTTGACCAAGCTCAATTTATAAAAATGAACATCTGTGTTACAATCGACGGTTAACATCATCATGGAAACCAACCTGGACCACCTTCGCCAGGTGGTGAACGCGTTCCGGGCGGCCGACAACGACAAGAGGGGCGTGGTCCCGGCGAAGCAGCTGCGCAACCTGCTGCAGAACTGGGGCGAGGGCCTGTCCGCGCGCGAGGTGAGTTTCATCTTACATAATATGTTTGATCAGATGTCTATTTGTCTAGTTAAATGCACGGCATTTTCAATAGTAAATTCTGTTGCAATACGTGTATGGTATTGTGTTATTCTTAGCCCTATATGTAGTTAAAAATAAAAGAAGAAAAATAATGTTAAACCGATTGTCCAAATAACAATATTTGATCAAAAATAATTATAGTAAAAAATGGAATCAGAATCCTACTTTCTACTAATCCTACTAATATTATAAATGCTAAAGTTAAGTAAATTAGTAAAATTCTCGTCCCAAAATGTTAGTCACTATATTCCTCCAAAACGGCTGGATCGATTCTCATGAAATTCTGTGTGCCTATCGGGTGGGTCTCCGTCGGACATCCGGACGTACGGAGAGAAATTAGATAGAGGAGAGGATATTTTTGCATGTGTGTCTCTTACCTGTCGTATTTACCGTTGCATCAGGTTTCAAATCACAACGATTCTAAAGAAGTTTCATTTAAAAAAAAAACCTTATAAAATTACTTTCTAAATCGGCGGTCTTATCGCTATACAGCTATTGCTTCCAGACATCCAGACGTACGGAGAGAAATTAGATAGAAGGAGCGGAGTAGGACAGAGCATAAATATAAAACGAATATTTTATTTTTCAGGTGGATAACATTTTCCGCGAGGCGAATGTGTCCAACAACGGACTGGTGCATTATGAAGACTTCGTTAAAATCGCCTGCGCTCCCGTCCCCGATTATTACTAACTACCCTACTTTGTCCTTCTTCTCTACCAGGACGCCCATATCCTTACCCTTCCCAGTCCTTTTCTGTATTTCTCTCGTAATCTGTTTCGAATTTGAAGTCGGCAATCTATTTGGAGGGGCGTAAGGTCTGCAATCGACCTTACGCCTCTCCAAATGTCCACGGGCGGTGGTAGCGCTTACCATCAGGCGACCCACCAGCTCCATTGCCGACTGTGACTTAAAAAAGAACCCCTCATTATTGTTAAAATTATAAAAAAATTAATTTATTTGTGTAAGGGTATCACATCATCATCAGCCCATATATTTATATATACATGTTCCCACAGCTGGGACACAGGCCTCCTATGAGGGTTCAGGCCATAATCCAGCACGCTGGCCAAGTGCGGGTTGGCAGATGTCACATGTCGTCGAACTTCTTGGACATGCCGGTTTCCTCTCTTTACCTTCGCCGTTACGAGCAAACGTGTGTAATAATGTGCAGATAAATGAAATTAACTGAGTAACTTATTTTTGAAACATTCCCTGTATGTGTGTAAAAATGTTTAATTGTATGAGATGACTTTGTAATTTACTTACCGCGGTTTCACCCGGTTGTCCAGCGGTCTACGTACCAAATTTCATTGCAATCGGTTCAGTAGTTTTTGCGTGAAAGAGCAACAAACACACACACATCCTTACAAACTTTCGCATTTATAATATTAGTAGGATCGGATATTTTGATTGAACAATAAACGAACAAAAGAAAGATAAATTTGTTATTTATATACTTGAAATATTATTAGCGTTTGGTATCAGGTGTTTTTGTGTAATACAATAATTGTATGTTGAAAAAAAAAATAACAGAACTGATAGTTATGCAAAGTATTATATTGAATATTATATTTTTTATAAAAATGTTCAAAATGTATTCTATTAGTTTTAGTGGTCACTTGGTGAACGGTGAATAAAACTATATTATTTATTAAACTGTGTTTTATTGCAAAATTTAACAAACACACTGATATGGCACTATTCAGAGTGGTCCATTCGCTAAAACTTCAATCGATTATAAGATAACTCATTACAAACCAGCTATTAGCCAGAAATACCAATTGTCTGGTATAACAATAATAAAAATGATATACATCTGTTTCACTGATCGATTTTCTTTATGGACAAGTAGGTGATCAGCCTTCTGTGTCCTGCCAGACCGAGACATTTTTTTTTTGTGCGTCCCCACCGGGAATCGAATCCAGGACCCCTTGGTTCTACGCTATCGCGTTAACCACTACCAAGGAGGCGGTCAAGAAATGAGAAATACTATTATATAATAAAAATAATGAATCTCAAAATTTAAGAGTTGATTTCTGTAGTCTGTTGTAGAATTCAACTACTTATCTGTGGTTTAAAAACCGAAGAGTAACACGTAGACAGACAGACAAATTTATGTAGCAGTGTGGATAAATAGCTGTTACATTTCAGCTATATTATGAGTAGGCTATAGCCTATGGCTACAAATGACTGCTTAGCTCACTGCAACTTTCGCATCCACGTTTTTTGAATGTTTTTTTCAGCTGTGGCATGAATAAAAATGCAAGTCCTTGGCTATAGCCTTACTGTAATAAAGCTATGACTCATAAGCCATTTATTTATCAGTATTTTTTTTAGTAATTGCTTATTGTAAAATATTAGGATTATTGCAAATTATTGTGGCTATAGCCTCGTCAGTCAGACTATACAACAAAAAAGCACTGCAACGTAAGACACGTATTATAAGTTCATATAATTTACCAGATTTGGAATATGAAATAGCTATGAGTCATTGGCTATAGCCCTTTATAAATAAACTAACATACGTAGCATATAGCCGACTATTAAATAGCTATAAATTGTTGGCTACAGCATTTATATATATACTTTTAAGGGCAAATAATCTATTTAGTATTTGTAAATTTAATCATCGCGAGTTATTTTATAATCAATTAAATTACAAATTGTAAAATTACTAAACTACAAAGCACTGATATCACTGCAAACGTTGGATTAAAATACTATTAAATAATATAACCTGTTCCAATAAAGAATAGAATACAATTGTTTTTTATTTATATTGTAGACCTGGAACAAGTGAGAACAACATATGCATAAGCGAGATAGAATATGATAAATATATTCTATTCTTTAGCAGAGATTATAATTGTATATGTTGAGACAAATTGTATAATTTGATATTTTAATTTAAAAAATCACAAAATTTTTAAATTTCAATATTTCTAATATCAATTAAGTATTCAACATACCATCATACCAAAGATGATGAGATCATTCATACAAAATAGCAAATTATACAATTTCCCTTTAATTCATAATTAATATATTTAAATTCTTGAATAAAATCAAGGTATAAAAAGAATCTAATACATTCGGGTAGTTTTAATAAAAACCAATTTAAAATTTTGACTAGTATCATTAAAACTATATATTTTCATATAAATAAAATACTTCCACGGTGTCAATATCAATCGGTGCCAATCAATACATACATTTAGTTTAAAAAAATACTAACCTTGTGATTTAGAAATTAAAGACTTTTTAACGGATTTTAAACGCGATTCATTAATTATATTATAAACACTTTCGAATCGAAAGACGTTTCGAACACTTTACAGCGAGCGTGGTCACGGGGAGGCTGTTATTGTATTTATTAATATGGGAATTAATAACATAATGAATAAATCGCGTTTCAAATCCGTTAAAAAGTCTTTAATTTCTAAATGTATAATACTCGCGTAAAATCAAACATAATATAACCTTATGATGTTAAAACATTGACACAATATAATCATTTTAGACTCACAAATAGAACAAATGGTTTATATACTAGCGTTTTCACTTCATTGTATTTCCAATGAAATATAAGTAATAAATACATAGAATAAATAGTTTGGTCAATAAATGCCCAAGTGCCGTTCAAATTAAAACCTTATCTCGTCGCATTAATGATCAGTTTGTATTGTATATTAAACGGTTCTTGGGTATGTTTTAGTCTAGTTTATTATTTGTTTTATTGTACGTCAATGCTTTTAAAAACATTCGATTTTAAAATATTAACCAATGAGAGACGAGACCTAAGGGCAATCTCACGACTTGCTGATGAAGTCGCTGATTGTCAATTCAACACTTTTTGCCTTATATTTTCATACAATTTCTGTCAATAAACTACAAAACATATCCAGACAACAGATAACATAATACCATACTAGCCAGACTATAAAACTGTCAAACAATCTGTAAACAACCAACCACCCGTCAGCTGATTAACTATCCTATTTAATCTTAGAGAACAGATATATATTATCGAAATATATTTATTGTATATAAATATACTATTGCATTGGCACTGGTGTAAGGTAGAATTGTTCTAGTCTATGGTCTGTTCATCGAGAATTGATAAGCATTATATCAATGTCTGAATCTGCATTTAGAAATTTGCAATAAGCCAAATTTAAGCTTCTTGCTTTTCAAATCTCACGGAACCGACTTGTAGTAAGGCATCTACGTATAACTAGGATAAATAGTAGGTAGAATTGAGGAGAAGTGAGTCTTTAGGTATTAAAAGTGTTTGAATATAAAAATTTGGCCTTACACGTTGACTATCTAGCGTGTTGGATTGTATCTAGCTTAATCTAGACCTAAGTGTAAGCTAAGCTACGTAAAGCTATTTAGGAAAAGGCAGCCCAAGCAATCTTCCGTAACATCTGTGTGGTGTTTTTCAAATTTCTAGTTCACTTAACCTGTGCTTGACTATAACTTAGAAGCTGCATTCATGTGGCCTCTCTTGCTACATTACACGTGATTTAAGCGAAAATTCTAGATATAATATATATTTTTTTGATTTCAAATAATTATATTAGAGATTTTCGTTTCATTTTGCATATATTATATTTACTCACTTCCAAACACATAAAATCACGGACACACTCATAGATGATCAATGACCGACACTGTTACACTCACCTATACGATTCACTCACACACACGTGTTTTACAATACGACATTGGACTTATCGCATACTTATTCTCATTTATACAGTTAGGAAGTTTCAAGATACTTATAGATAGAGACTACGTGTAGTGATACTCATAATACTGAGTTAAAAACATATCGTTTACTGTGTTATATAATTTTATATAACCATGTGCAGAGAATTACTATCTTTTCAATAAATATTATGCAGATCATCCAATCAACTCATTCAATAAATAGTGTTGTTATAATCTCTGTTCAATTCCCAAAGTGACACACTCACACGAGTTGTAACAAACTCATTATGTCGCCTATCAACACGCTAACTCACACTCACTACACACAAGAAATACGACGGACTTGACGTAATGATACGTATTCGATGTCTCACTCAGACTTACAGGATACAATAATAAGATTGACACACTGACACACTCATGTCATATAGTTTCAACTTTAAAGTGAACTAAAAATTTGACGCAACCTAACTCCCTCTAAGTAAAAACAAACATTTCACAATATTACTATCGATACATTCGAATAGTCTTAAAAGTTTCGGTCGATATATATTCAACAATTATCAAATTGCTTAATGTGTCATGTGTCATTAAAGCGTTAATGTGTCATGCGAAAAATAGTGTTGTCCTTGTCACTCTTGCTAGAACGTGCATATAGCCTAGCATAGAACCGATAAAAGAGGTCAGAAGGGCCTTGTGAGCAATCTTATATATTGAAAAAATAATGACTCAATGAGGCATACATTGCTAGCAATGCAAGGGCATCGTCTTGGAATGGGTGAGCAATCGCGCATTGTAGTGCGTTCATTGCGATACAGCCGCTCGTCGGCTTTGGAGTTAAATAATGGTAGAAAACCGGAGACACGTGATCCCATACAAATCAGGAACTATTTTTCTAACCTCTTTTATATTAAGTTATGTGCAGTATAGCATAGTTGTCGATTTATGCTATTAAATACGCGAATTTCGTATTATCCTAAATACATATCAAGCTATTTCATGCTAACTTAATTATCTTGGTCGTGGCTTAAATATATTCAACGAAAAAAAGATTTAAGAAGAGTACATTACATTACTATTTTAACATACGTTCGTTGGTCGAAATTAATTGTATTTTAAAATAGTTTGAATCAAGTAAATAATAGTCAGACAATTTTAAATAATTTGTTAGAATTGTATCACTCATAAAATAAATATACTACAATTTAAAACGTCATGGCATCTATACTTAGTCTTTCGATAATATTTAAAAATATAGTCTACCTAAAATATTGCTAATTGCAACATATTTAAAGGCTATGATAGATTCTAACAAATTTGTTGAGCAAAAGGTTATTTGAACATAGAAATAAGACAAATATGACTACAACACTAAATGAATACACGCGAGAAAGATACGTCTTGTCAGGATTCAAAAAAAAGCTATAAGATGAAATTTGAGAATTTTCACTTTATACTAAACTAAGGAAATCAAAATAATAAAATATGCCAAAGTTAAATAATCATAATAATAACTTAATATCCCAAAAACTAGACAATCAATTGATAATTGGCAACCCAGATAACAAACGTCACCCTTAACCTATCAAGTGCACATCACACAGCCTAAAATTGCGCGGCAGTTCGAAAATCAAACGTGCTTGTTCTTTGTGTTGCCAGCTTTCCGTCGCCTAAAATTGCCCATTTGCCGGAGAATTTGAGCATTTTCATCGTCCACTTCTCTCTCCATGCCCGACGTGCCTGGCACCGTGCCCCATAATTTTATTTTGGTCGGTAAATATATTAAACCCAAAAGGGTGAGAACTGTAAAAGAAAATGGTGTTTATTAAGCCTTAAAAGAAGTTGACAGGCAGCAAAACATCTGCGATTTGTTATATATATTCTACAAAGATAATATCAGAACTCATCAATTTATTCTTCTTGAAAAGTTGAGATCACAGAGATGTTTTTTTTTTAATAAGATGACATGGCCCCGGGGGAGAATATTTCAACTTACAAATGTTTAAATGTCAAAATCGGTTCGTGTCTTGGTTTGATAATTTGGTCTGCAAAATATTTATGACCAATGGTGTTCCATAGATTATCATTGAATCGCTGTGGTATTTTATTAAAATGTCACACTTGGCCCCCTGCTGGTCAATAGCAATGCAATCTATAAATGAGTTTGGATATTTGGTATCATTCGAAGGAATTAGAAAACTTTCGAGTCGCCACTTTTTTTATTACAAACATGAGAAAATAAATTTCACTAACGTTTCCAAAGGTCTAATATCGGTCAAGCATTTTTGAAAATATCTCTAACACATTTTTATCGGTCGATTCGGAGTCTCTTAGACTCGACCCACTTTATATGGACATTGTTCAAACGTGAGATTCAAACTCTGTACACTTATCAAGGATCGGTGACAATCATCGAATGAAATTCATCAGTTTAGCCTATCATCCTTTTCAGGATTGGCAACATTAAACAACTGTTGGCCTTAGGTAAACTCTCTATGAAAGGAAATAAGAAAATTTAGTTGTTAACATCATCAGAGCGTGTTTTTTTCACCTTATTATTTAATCTTATAATTGTTTTGAGTGTAGGTTTACTTTTAGAAACTAAAAACTTTTTAACGGATTTTAAACGCGATTTATTCATTACGCCACTGACCACGCTCGTTGTAAAGTGTTCGAAACGTCGGGTTAATAATATAATGAATGAATCGCGTTTAAAATCCGTTAAAAAGTTTTTAATTTCTAAATGTATAATACTCGCGTAAAATCAAACACAAGAAAATACTATGTAGGTTTACTTACTATTCAGGACGCAGGGGAACACGACGTAAAAGTTTAATGTAGTGGAATGGAAATAGAACGCCTCTGAGAAGTATAATATTATGGTGAGCACAAGCGACCAGTAGCCCATGGACACCACCCTGGAAATCGTAATGAATCTGATAGTTTTAAATATGCAGATTATAGTATAGATTTATATGTGGTAGTCGAGCATGCTTCGACACGAATTGGGCCAGCTCGCACTGGGGAAGTACCACACCCCCACAGAAGACCGGCGTGAAATAGCATTCTGCTGTGTTTCCTTCGGTGAGTGGGGGAGCCGGAGGCCCATATCCTCCTCCTTACCCTTCCTAGTCCCTTCCTTTATTCCTCTCGTCAATCCTTTCCTTCTCCAAATAAAATCCAGTTGTAGAGGCGTAAGGTCGATTGCATACCTTACGCCTCTCCAAATGTCCATGGGCGGTGGTAGCGCTTACCATCGGGCGACCCACCAGCTCCATTGCCGACTGTGACATAAAAAAAACAAAACAGATTACTTAGACGTAGTTACAACTACGCGTCTGCAAGAATCGGTCCAGCTGACACTGGAGAAGGTACGACATCCCCACAGAAGACCGGCGTGTAATGATAGTATGCTACTGTTCAGTGAGCAGAGCATCCGAGGTCCCATATTCTCCAAAATTTAATGCGTGCGAAGCCGCGGACAAAAGCTAGGAAATAAATAAATAACTTCGGATACATGATGCATAGCTTTTCAGTATTTTAAATAGGAAAATATCGTTTATATACACTGTAACGAGTCGAGACCTAGATTCTTTATAGAAACTAGGTTAGGTCAACAATCTGATTAACGCGACGTGAGATAGATTCCACTTAGGCCACTCCATATCGATACATTAATATACTAGCTGTTCGCCCCGGCTTCGCCCGTGGTACATATATAGTGTATGTTACTCGTGGATAATGTAGCTTTCGAATGGTGAAAGAATTTTTCAAAATCGGTCCAGTAGTTTTTGAGCCTATTCGTTACAACCAAACAAACAAACAAAGTTTTCCTCTTTATTATAATATTAGTGTAGACTAACTTTTGCCCGCGGCTTCGTACGCGTTGAATTCGGTGAAGTTTATTGGAACATCCATTATCTATTAGATTGGATGCACTTCACACTATCTATCAATATATATCACACTAATATTATAAATGTGAAAGTTTGGATGTTTGTCCGTTAAAAAAGCGGAAAGAACGGATTTTGATGAACTTTGGTAAACAGACAGGGTATGAGCTGACTTGGGTGATAGGATGCTTTTCATCTCGATTAAATGCTCCCTTGGGATAAAACAGGAATCTTGATATCCGGGCGGATCCGGGACGAGCGTCAAGTTATACATATAAACTTTCCTTTTTAATCACGCTGTCTATTAAAAAGACCCATCAAAATCTGCTACGTAATTTTAAAGATTTAAGCATTCAAGATTTAAGCAGACCGCCTCCTTGGTACAGTGGTTAATGCGTGAGCGTAAGACCGAGGGGTCCTGGGTTCGAATCCCGGTGGGGACGCACAAAAAAAAAATGTCTCGGTCTGGCAGGACACAGAAGGCTGATCACCTACTTGTCCATAAAGAAAATCGATCAGTGAAACAGATGCATATCATCTGCCCCATACGCCACTAGGGGACACGGGACTTCACTTTTTTAAGCATACAAGCATACACAGAGACGGCGGAGAGCGACATTGCTTTTATAATATGTAATGATGTAATGATGAAATATCAGTACCATTTTTAACAGGCTTCTATTAATTTAACAAGTATGTTGGTATGTAACAGTAAACGAGTGTTTAGACTCGATTTTGACCAACTTTAATCGGACTGATTCAATTCAAACTCTGTACACTTATTAAGGATCGGTGACAATACAATATTATCATGAGTCTATCTCATTACCCTGATTAGGATCGTCGGGATTACATAATTTGCTTGCGTATAAGTGTAGGTGAAATAATTTAGTAGATTGAGCATTAAAGCGCGTTTTTTTTTTCTTTATTCTTTATATATTTATTCTTTATATATTTAATATATTTATTATTTATATTAGACTTTAAAATATACATGTCGCAGCGACTCAAGATTTATGCCAAAACCACTGTAATTTATCGACTCTTATACATATTTAGTACAAATAAAAACCCCTACCTATATTATAATTGCAAAAGTAACTGCCGTCCTCGCGTCTGCCCCTTCGTAACGCCTAAACCAACCAACCGATTTAGATAAAATTCGATACAGCGATTGTTCGAGACCCGAGACAGGACATAGGATAGTTTTCATCCCGGAAAGAGTACGGGATTGGGAACTATGCGGGTAAAACCGCGGACTATGTAGCTTTTTCTTTGACTACGCCCGGGCGGAAGCTGGTTCCATCTACGATATGATAACTATCTTACTATAATCACTACATAGTATAACACAAAGTCGCTTTCTCTGTCCCTATGTTCCTATGTATGCTTAAATCATTAAAACTACGCAACGGATTTCGATGGAACGATTTTAATAGATAGAATGGTTCAAGAGGAAGATTTATATGTAGAACATCTATTAAACTACTCTAAATTTAACGCGAGCGAAGCCGCGGATCAAAGCTAGTAATATTATAATTCCGAATGTTTGTGTGTATGGATGTATGTGTATGTTTGTTACTCTTTCACGCAAAACCTAATAAACAAATTGCAATGAAATTTGGTATGTTGATAGCTGGATAACTGGTATGACACATAGGCAACTTTTTATCCCGACATTCCTACGGGATAGGGACTTACGCGGGTGAAACCGCGGGGCGCAGCTAGTTTATCATAATCTGTGATACTCACGGCCTGTAATGAATGTACAAGGTGCAATGTATCAGGGCTAAAGCTTTTAGCACTGAAAACATCCCCAGCATCCTGGATATTGTACCTGGGAAACAAAAAAAAAAAAAATTGCAATGTTTTTTTTTTCTCAGATCCAATTTGAACCACCACCACAAACTACCTATTACAGCTGACATATATAAATAAAAATAAAAAAAATATATATATATATTATCTCCAATTGAACACTACCCATCACAGCTAGCTCATAAAACAATCCTAATCAAAGGTTGCTTGGTAGAGATTGGTTACAAGTGATGAGGCCGTCTATTTAACATGGTACATAAATCGTCATAGTTCATATTATATAGCCTATAGCCTTCCTCAATAAATGGGCTATCTAACACTGAAAGAATGTTTCAGATCGGACCAGCAGTTCCTGAGCTTAGTGTGTTCAAACAAACAGACAAACAAGTAAACTATTCAGCTTTATAATATTAGTATAGATTCTAGGGCTGATTATTCAATTTGATTTCTATTTTCCTGATTATTCAATCACCAAAAATTTTATTCAACTAATAAAGTATTACAAAACAATATAACAATGCCACATGTAACAGTCAGATAACGGCTTTTAAAACACATGTTTGATATGGTTATATTATATATATATTTAAATTAACATGATTTTTTTTAAATCGGTGCAGTGGTTTTTGCGTGAAAACGTTACAAACATACAAAAAGCTTCCTCATTATGATAAATTTTATTAAACATTTTAAATAGCTAAACTTACAGTCGAATTGATCATTTTCAGGGTTATTGCTAAGGAAAGACCTCTTCTCGATGTACGATCTTCCGGCGGTTCCTAAGTCCATGAACGCCACGAATGCTATCCAGCCGCGGAACGCATATAAAACTTTATTTTGAACTGCCATTATTTACAGAACACTTCCCCTGTTCCGAAAGACTAGTGTTCCAACACTTAGCGCCGCTAATTTTAATTCAAAAGCGGCCTATAAGAATCTAGCAAGTTACAAATTAACATAGATGAAGCAACCAATAATTGAATTAAGCAAGCAGGTTCCTAACTAGAAAATAACGCGCGTAATTTTAAGCGTGCAACGCACTGCGGCATTTTACCTGCATTAGTTATTTTTATGTAAAAAATTATATTTAGATCTCGAAAAAATAAAGATCGCGCAAGACATTTTTATGTCAACTATGTCAACATTGTGTATTGTCAAAGTCGTTTATGTGTCAGTGTCATTGTATTTTTTTTGGACTTGGGTGCAGATAGTATAGCATTATAATATTGGTTATTGGTACCGACACTGGTCACCCTGAAACAGAGGATTATTAATATCCTCATGCGTATTGACCTTTTATGTGGATTGTTTCATTTATGTATAAAAAATCGTTTATTTCCTGTTTGTGGAAAGGCTGTTTTGAAAACGTTTGAGTTATTAATATTATGGAATGAATCAGCGATTTATTAAAAATATTTAGATAAAAACGTTAATTGAACTATAACTGTATATTTATCACTTTAATACACTGAAATTGAATTTAAATATTGTAATTATTTTTATTAATATTTTTAAAACAATAATTGCCATATGAAATTTGATGCTCTATCCGTCTGCGGCTGATCACAAATACCTAAAAATATCGTCGCCATATTGGTATTGTCAAAAACTTCGGGATCTATCGGTGTGCAGGAGAAAATGGTTTTTCACATCATACAAAGCGTTTCAGAACAACCACAGTGATTCCGTAGAAAGCGCTTGAACTTTAGATGTTTCGTTTTCCGCGTTCCGTACTGATTTCTGTTTGCAAATGATGTTTCCCATGCAGAAATGTTCGGGGAGCGGGACGGAATCGGAGGCCGGTGGGATAGGTTTAGGCAAAACTTCCTTGCCTTCTGACGAACTGGCGTCAGCGGTGGCTGCTGTGTCGGACGAGATAGGGGATATCCTGAAGGACGAACTGGGGGATGCGGATAGGGCGGATCGCATTGGTGCAGAGCTCGCCGATCTGAGAGCGGAACTCGGTCTCCTTGCAGGTCTTGCCGACGAGCCTCAGCAGGACTTCCCGTCTCTGTTTGAAATAGCTGTAAGTAACCCTATCATGTCCTTACAACATCCTTTTACTGTGTCGTTGACCTTTAGTTTTGACATGTGACATTTTTTCGAAAATTTACACAAGTAATTGCATATTTATAGTTGAAACAAGATGTGCAGCCAAGTTTTTAAAAGTGGCACTTGTTGACAAAACATGTATTGTTAAATTATGTTGATTGATCTTTTCAAAACAGGCCATTATCATAGTTCTATTATTATTGAACACTGAAATTAACTTTGTTTATTTATTGATTGAACTGTAGTTTTATAACATTCATATATCTATATACCAACCATATGCTAACACGTAAATTCTTATTTTAACTGAATTTTTAAATCTACAAATATTAATAAAAAAGTATGTAAAACAAGACTAAACAAATAAAATAAAATATATTTATTTTATTTGAGACTGTCATGGAATATACATAGAAATATCAAGAGAAGAAGTAATTAAAATTAAAAATCCAATATGATACCTATTTGATTAGTTTCCAATCAATCTACACTAATATTATTAACAGGAAACTTTTGTATGTTTGTAATGTTCTCACACAAAAACCACTGGGTCGTTTTCAAAAATCTTTCACCATTAGAAAGCTGCAACTTAACTGAGTGACATAAGCTATGTATATGCACCCTGGGCAAAGCGGGGGCAAATGACTAATCAGAAATAAATTTCAACTCAAAATTGCATATAAGACCTTTATGTAAAACACATGCAAATATTTCCATATGACCTTCATCTATAAAAGTTACACTTAATTGCTTTTAATTTACTTATGATATTTATAAAAATAAACTAGAACCGGTTTTAGCACCCTGGACGACTCACTTGTGTGCAAACATTCATATAATGTTTGAGTTCAAGTGGGCAATAAAACATCCGCAAAAAATACTTGTGGATTTGGATATCTGTGATGCCTTGCATGATATTAGAGGAAAATTTTACACATTTATATAGTAACTAGCTTTAGCCTATGGCTCATGTTCATTCGGAGTAGTTTAATAGATGTTATTATACATATAAACCTTCCTCTTGAAGCGCAATCTATTAAAAAAGAAAGAACTCCTTTGTGTAGTTTTAAAGACACATAGGGACATAGGCACACATAGGGATAGAGAAAGCGACTTTGTTTTATATGATGTAGTGATTAATCCTACTTCCTATCCTACTAATATTATAAATGCAAAGGTTTGTAAGGATGTGTGTGTTTGTTCCTCTTTCACGCAATAACTACTGTACCGGTTGCAAATTCAAAATTCAACAAAGGAAATTTGATACTCAGATAGCTGGACAACTGGAATAACATACAGGCAACTTTTTAGCCCGATACGGGATACGGACTTATGTGGGTGAAAATTAGCTAGTAAGATTATATGTGCAAAAAAGATTACCTTATGCAATTTAATAATATCATTATCAATACTTTAGATACTGTTAGGATAAGAGATATATGTGCTACCTCGTAAGTAAGGAGTATGTAACGCTCAAAATTTAAAAGAAAACTGGAAACATTACACACATGTACTATAGCAGTTAATAAATCTTTCTAATATTTATAATGTAATATGTTAATTATGTAAGTATATGTGTATATTATATGTATAAAATTAAAGCTATAGAAATACTTGTTAATGCCTGCCACCAACACAACCAGATTTTAATAAACTAAATAGTTACAAAATTATCTAGTTAAGACTAAAAGATTTGTACTGAGTATGATTTGAATTAAGTAGTGGTATATGAAAGTGGTTAACGCGTGAGCTTAGTACCGAGGAGTCCTGGGTTCAATTCCCAGTGGGGATGCAAATAAAAAAAAAAATTCAAGGTCTGGCAGAAAACAGAAGACTCATCACCTACTTGTCCAGAAAGAAAATCTATCAGTGAAACAGATGTATATAGTTTGCTCCA
Organism: Zerene cesonia; assembly: GCF_012273895.1. Taxonomy (NCBI): domain Eukaryota; kingdom Metazoa; phylum Arthropoda; class Insecta; order Lepidoptera; family Pieridae; genus Zerene; species Zerene cesonia. The sequence continues at coordinate 286,471 of NW_024045140.1, forward strand.
TACCCCACTAGGGGACACAGTACTTCACTTCATATTGGAGAGCATATAAAGGATTTAATTATCATTCATTCATACACACACACACATATATATATATATATATATATATATATGTGTGTGTGTGTGTATGTCATTTATTTATCCTACTCATATTATAAACGCGAATTATTGTAAGTATGAATGGATGCTTTCACGCAAAAACTACTGAACCAATTGCAATTAAAATAGCTGGACAGCTGGAATAACTCATAGACAACTTTTTATCCCAATATTCCTACGGGATACGGACATACTCGAGTGAAACCGCTGGGTGCAGCTAGCTTACCTTTTTAGTCTCCCGACTACTGGGAATCTTCCCCAAGATCTATGGGTGCTATTAAGTATTGAACAAAGGTCATTAGAATAGATTTTAGGAAACTTGGCAGTCTTAGGTTTATTATTATATAAGCTATACACTAGATTTTGTTATGGGCTGTTAGTATCAGCGAGTTTATCCATTTATTTACTATAGTTTTATTCTGCAAAGTGTTTTATAGGCTATAATTATGTAACACGGCTGACGCCGGGGCGAACAGCTAGTCTAGATATACAAAGGCGAAAGGGGCTGACTGATCTACCAACGCTCAGCCTCAAACTAGTGTATATAACTTACTAGCTACCTCCCGCGGTTTCACCCGCGTGAGTCCGTATCTCGTAGGAATATCGGGATAAAAAATTGCCTGTGTGTTATTCCAGTTGTCCAGCTATCATCGTACCAAATTTCATTGCAATCGGTTCAGTAGTTTTTGCGTGAAAGAGTAACAATCATACACATACACATACATCGACAAACTTTCGCATTTATAACATTAGTAGGATTAGTACGATAGAATGTCACTCAGTGAAGTTGCATTTTTCTAACAGTGAAAGAATTTTTAAAACCGCTCCAGCGATAGCTGCGTTACGTACATTACAAACATGCGAAAGTGAGGGAAGTTTTATAATACTAGTGTAGATTTATAATGGCACTACGTCGATAACTTCAGATCGGTCACCGCGCGTCCGGCAGCGGTTCCTCCACGTCCTCGTCGTGGTCCGGCGCGCGCGGCAAGGCGAGGCGCGCCGCGCGGCCGCAGCGCGCGAACCGGAAGCGGCCGATCGTCAAAGGGAAGGAGGTGATTAATTTTTTTATGCCATAACAGCGGGCAACTGGGCTGGGTGGGTCGCCAATGGTAAGTGATCACCACCGTTCGTGAACAGAGCAGAGGTGGAGGCTGAGGGAATGCGCTGCTCGCTTTTAAGGGGTGACGGATAAGGAAAGGATTGACGAGTGGAAATAAGGATTGGAATGGGAAGGGTGAGGAAAAGGAAACGTGTGTCCGGCTTGTGTCCGGATCTCCCACTCGACGTATGTTACTGTTTCACGCCGGTCTTCTCTGGGGGTGTGTTTAGTTGTGGAGGTGTGTAGTTTCCCGATGCGAGCTGGCCTAATTTTTTGATTGATTACCGTAATTATATTAAATTTAAATAAAAATAAATATCCCCGTCAAGCGCGCCCTTGAGCGCGTCCCTACCAGAATGAACCTTCAGTTCACACAAGCGTCCGTATAGTGTAGTAGCTCTTCGGACTAACATCACAACAAAAAAAATATAATCATTTTGTTAATTTAAATGTACCGCGCCATAATCACACTTCCACCGCCTCCTTGGTACAGTGGTTAGCGCGTGAGCTTTGAACCGAGGGGGCCTGGGTTCGATTCCCGGTGGGGACGCAAAAAAAAAAAAGTCTCGCTCTGGCAGGACACAGAAGGCTAATCACCTACTTGTCCATAAAAAAAATCGATCAGTGAAACAGATGTACATCATCTGCCCCATACCCCACTAGGGGACACGGGACTTCACTTATAATCACACCTCCCTCTATCCATCTCCCTCTATCACACACACCAAGCGATAATTCCGTCCCTCTCGCGCAGATGTGCCGGCGCCGCAGCGCCGCGGCGCGCCGCGCGGCGTCGCTGCGCGTCCGGCGCGCGGACGCGGCGTCCGACGCGAGCGACGTCGGCGCGGACTCCGACTCGGACGACCAGTGGACTGAGCTGGATGATTCATGTATGCGATGATTGTTTTTAACACGCTATCGTTAGCTTCACCTGTATGTTTGTAACGTAAACATTAACTCGTTTATTACTAGCGGTCGCCCGTGGTACATATATTGCCTATTGCCTTCCTCAATAAATGGACTATCTGACACTGAAAGAATTTTTCAAGTCGGACCAGTAGTTCCTGAGATTAGTGCGTTCAAACAAACAAGCTCTTCAGCTTTATAATCCTACTTCCTTCCTATCCTACTATCCTACTTATATTATGAATGCGAAAGCTTGTGAGGATGTGTGTATGTTTGTCACTCTTTTCTCACGCCAGAACTACTAACCTGATTGCAATGAAATTTGGTACGTAGACAGCTGGACAACTGCATAACATATAGGCAACTTTTTATCCCGATATTCCTACGGGTCCTATGACAATGTTAATGGGTTATGTAAACTGAAACTAAAACATTTATTAAGTTGATTAGAATTGTTCTAGAAGTATATTTGAATCTTAATAACAACATAGTTTATTGAGAAATTTTGAAACATAGTTTATTGTTTAAAGAAAATGATATGTTTGCTTCGGAACTTTCAGATGGGTGAACCGATTTTGATGATTCAAATTTGGTTGGATAGTTTCGACAATTTGAAGCAAATTTATATTATTACTAGCTGAACCCGGCAAACGCTGTCCTGCCTTACTATTATCATTAAGGGGTAAGATAGATGTTGCCCGATTCTCGGACATACCCGATATGCACACAGAATTTCATAAGAATCGGTCCAGTCACTTCGCAGGTGTTGGGTAACTAAAACTGTGACCCGGGATATTTCTATATAAGTTTTTTTTTTTGTTGAAAGATCCATTTTTGTTTTTATTTTCATTTTCAATATGTTTATTTCAGCTGCGTCTTCGGATAAAGATCGAGCCGGCGTAGATGACATCTGCCCGGGATACCAGGACAAGGGATCCGTAAGTGTTTAAAAGTCGCTAGTGTAGCAATGAGTGGGAGTGGGCAGGAATTGGGTCAGCTCGCATCGGGGAAGTACCACACCCCCACAGGAAGCCAGCGTGAAATAGAATCATGCTACTGTGTTTCGTACGGTGAGTGGGGAGAGCCGGAGGCCAGTATCCTTTGTCTCATTATTCCCTGGCCATTCCTTATCTCCAGTCGTCAAACCTTATCTTATCCTTTACCCCCTAAAGCGGGCAGCACATTCGCAGACGCACTAGAATGTTCATGGGCGGTGGTCGCTTACCATCAGACACGACTATCGGATCCTTTTCTGACGATAACATAAAAAAAAATAAATAAATAAAAAAACATTTTTCGAATGGAGTATCTGCTTTGTTATATGAATGTGTTATTATATAAAAACTCATTAAACTATCAAACAGCAGGTGGAACCGCCAGCGATGGGCCAATTCCTGCTGCCGCTGCTGAGTGCTGAACCAGCCCCCGAGCCGGACCACTTTCTCATCAGGCACGAGGACATACTCCAGGTGAGGAATGGAGACCAGAGAGAAGTGGGCATCGAGGTCCCATGGATAGAGGTGGTTAGAGGTGTCTTGTAGAAGTGGAAATCTGTAGAGTCCTAGTTAATTGTTAAAAACATAATTTATAAAATGAATAAATAAAAGTGTGACGTTTTTATGAGGAATAAAGAATAATAAAAATTTTAATTGTAAAAATAGCAATACAATATCATGTTTTAGGAATGTTGGTTGATTATTATTACACAGTAAGTACATATTTTCAACTGACTGTAAAAAAGGAGTATGATGTTGATGATAAGATTTATGATTATGGTGATGATGCTGATGATGATGATGATGAATATTCAATCACGTTTTTTCAGCTGCTTGCGTCGGCGGAGGAGACCGTCCGCGATGAAGCGCCACTGGAGGATGACGTCACACTGGACCAGCAGACGGACGCGTGAGTTGTGAATCAATTAATTAGCGAATGATTTATTAATTAGTCGTGCTAAATTAAAAAAAAATGTATTAATTCAGAGAGCCTTGTGTAGCATTAAGAACATTTTGTATGTTTTTTTGAAGTGAAAACTCCTTTAGGCGCGTTGAGCGTTTTGGTAGAGGGTAAAATCCTCGGTTCGCGTCACCGACATGCTGATGATAATAGTATATCTATAGCTATGGAGAGCCAGACTAGCGCACGCGCAGTAGCCTGTGTACACGTATACACTAATACATCGACTATTCCTGACTGTATTATGTGCGCGTACATAAAAAATTTCATATAATTTTTGCATATAGTTTTAATTGCTCTCAACTTAATAGTTCCGTTTTCACTTCTATCATCAGTCCCACGACTGCTAGTGTTTTTTTTTTAATTTCAAAAAAATACGAAAAATATTTGCTCTGTTTTCAGGCTGTCTGAGGGCATGTTCGAATGTGAGGAGCCAGTCGTCACACCAGAGGATGAAGCCGCCCTGTTTCATTTCGTGTGTGGTGAGAAAATATTTTTATAGCAAACAATAATATAGCAAATTTAAAAACTTTACCGTTTAAACCTATTTGTTTTCGCTCATAGTGCATATTGTTATAGAAACCTATTCGAATTTAGAATTTGAATTCGAATTTTAAATTTGAATTCGAATTCGAATTTTCGAATTGTTAAAGTTCTAATACGAATTTGGTTTAAATAAACAATGAATGAATGGGTAATATCGTTCGGATTTTGAATTTCGAACTACGTGTTCGAATTTTGTATCTCGATTTTTTTTTTAATTCTGTCGCAGCAGACGCGGAGCAAGGCGGCGACTCGTCGGAGTTCAAGCCAATCGAGGAGTGGCTGCTCGGCGTGTACCACTCGTGGTGCGAGATCAGCGCGCTCATGTACACCCTTATGGGGACCAACATGTATGTGCCCCATGCTTTATAGCGATTGTTTTTTTTTATGTCCTTGCGGGCATTTGAGCTGGTGGTTCGCCTGATGGTAAGCGATCACCCGCCCGTGGACTTTTGTAGAGGCAGTGGTTCTGCGAATGCGCTGCCCGATTTTAAGGGGACTGCGATAAGGAAAGTATTGACGATTGGAAAGAAGGAATGGACTGGGAAGATTGAGGAAATCGAAACGGGTCTCCGGCTGTGTACCGCAGATGAAGTCGGGGCGAACAGTTATTATATAATATGTTATGTTCATGAAAATGTATGACATTTATAAATATAAGAAAATAAAATAAAAATAAAAATTTTGCACCACTTTTGAAAGATAGATAGATAGATCGATAGATACATGGATAAACAGCACAAAAATACAACACAATTAGAATACAAAAAAAAACAAAGCGATGGAATACAGTAATATTCAAAACACACAAAATTCAAAACAACATATTCAATACCCCCCCTTGCTTTCTAACATATAGATATCGACAAAAAAAAAAACACTTTTTTTATGTTTCTCCGTCTGTCCCACCGGCAGGAGCGTCGACATGGTGAAGTCGGCGTGGTCGTACCGCGCGCGGTTCGGCTGCCACTGCCGGCTCTGCCTCAGCGCGGCCAGCAACGTGGCGGCGCTGCGCCGCGCGCTCGCCGGCATCGTGCGGGCGCTCGCGCACGGTACGGCGCACGCGCATGTCAAGACATAGACATAGACATAGACATACATTTATTCACAATCAAATACACACACAACAATTAACAAAAAAAGACAAAACACTGAGCATAAAACGGGAAATAAGAAAAAAAAACATATAAAAAGAAAATAAATAAAATAAAAACTAACTTAGGTTGCTGTGATGTGTTATGGCTGTGAAAAGGTCCAGGCTCAGCTTTATATGCCATGAGTCAATTGACCCATGAAGCTGTTAATTCTGCCAGAACCCAGAAGGAAGATGGATAGATTAGAAATAAAAAGTACAGTAGACATGTAGTAGAGATAAAAAAAACACACGGTTTGATTATCGTTAATTCGTTAATCAATCTAAATTCCATGGTCGGCGTACGTGTGGCGCATGCGCATGCGCACGATAAATGTATATCTTTATAAAAAAAAGTATGCTTTGATTATAATTCAATCAATCAAAATTGCACAGTCAGCATACGCATTGCGCATGCGCATTCTAACATGTAGTTGAATAAAAACACGTTTTGATAATCGTTACACGTTCAAAATTTCATGATCACCGTACGTGTGAAAGCGCCCACTCATGCGCATGATACATGTAATTTGAAATAATAACACGCATTGATTATAGAATCAAAAAAGGGTCTTTGTGCTTTGTGGCAATTAAACAACTGGATTTCACAATAGAACTAGTTTATTTCAGGAACGCATTAATTATCGTTGCCAAAAGCAAAAACTACAGAAATGGGTGCGTTCAACTAGATCGTACGATCAGTGTACGTGCGCCTGCGCATCACAAATGTAGTTGTGGAAAAAAATACGCTTTGATTATCATTAATCAATCATCATTGTCTCACTTGCTCTGATCCTGTCACCCTACTTAATATGACAAATATATCAACAGAAGGTGATCAGGATTGTCCTCGGACATGCTTCTAAGCGTGTAATTGAAAGTCGGTTGTAGTTCAAATTTAAATTAAATGACAATATCACTTTAACCGTTAACTTAACACTGGAAATTGGAACGCGGTACAGTTCCCAGGAGACTTGCTATCGCAGAGACGGCTGGACCATTTCTGACTGTCCCGCTCCGCGTACGCCCCTCCTAGACTCTATATACCGCTATAAGATGGCGCTGGCGCTCCAATACCTCGATGTTTTCATAATTTTTTTTGTGTGTATCCGACAAATATATAATGAATACAAGAATGCTTGTTACTCTTTCAAATGCAGGCTGCTGAACGGATTCTGATAATACTTGACGGTAGCTTACGCATCAGAATGACACACGAGTTATAGAAGATCATTATGCTTTGGCGCAGCGCTTTCGAAAAGAGAATGCTTTATGAAGTCCATCCAAATCTCAGATTGGGATGACCTTAGGTCTAGGTTTTTTGATGCATCGTCTATATATATAAAAATGAAACCCGTTTTCCTTGGTCACGGCATCACGCGTGAATGGCTAGACCGCTTTCACTAATTCTTTTTTTGTTGTATTTGTTATTATTACGAGAAGTTACTTACGGAAAAACATATTAATAAACTCTCAGAAATATTGAAAAATGTACATTTAATTTTGCATATTTTAAAAAACGCGAGTAACAAATGTCAATGTCATTCACAGCCATAGACTATATTGATGAAAGAGCATCGTTTGTTTGCATCATTGCAACGCTAAGGCGGTACGAAGTTCGCCGGGTCAGCTAGTGAACAATAATTTAATTCATCTATTTCGTATTACAGTGAACAGCACAACGGCAGTTGCCAGCGCTCTGGTCAAAATGCTGCATCTCAACTCGGCCGAGCTCTCGCCGTCGAACTGGCAGTTGCATAGGATCAAGGTGCCTGACGAAGGTGCGTTCGGTGCATAGTGTCAAGTGTCAAAGTGTCAATGTGTTGAGACTTACTCGAGTGTTGTGCGATCCGGTTAAGAATGTGCATCGGTTCAGCGCGATTGTGTGACGTCATAGGTGTCGATTCAATTCAATGTACTAAGACTAGTACAGCATTAACCACTAAGGCACAATTAAACAGAATATTGTTACAATGCATTCGGTTTCTAGAAGTAAATGTTTCTAAGTGCATTCGTGTTCGACACATGAGAGTTATTGACATTCGTATAATAGCTGTGTCCCGCGGTTTTACTCACGTAGTACCTAATGTTAAATAGCCAAAAGCTGTCCTCAATAACTGGGCTGTCCAATGCTGAAAGAATTTTTCAAATCGGACCAATAGTTCCCGAGATTAACGCGTTCAACCGAACAAATTCTTCAGCTTTATAGTACTAGTATATGGATCACCTTAGGGCCTAGCCATAAATATTATATCACTAAATTCTTTGACCCCTCCCCTATCCTTGTCGTAGGTAGTCGCGTTTTAGAGCCACCCCCACCCCTGTGATGTGACGTCATATGTTGTAATTTCATGCGTTTTTAAAAATCAATAGAAAATAGTAAAGGAATAAATTTTGATTAACTTTGTAAATGTTAAATTACGCATCTTGATACATATTTATATCCGGCTAGTGATCTAATGGTGTTTACGTATTTACATATATCCTATATCCTTTTCCTTCCCAGTCCTTTCCTTTAATCCTCTCGACAATCGTTTCTTAACCCCTTCCCAATTAATGTCGACAATCCATTTGTAGAAGCGTAAGGTCTGCAATCGACCTTACGCCTCTCCATGGGCGGTGGTAGCACTTACCATCAGGCGACCCACCAGATCTATTACCGACTATGAAAAAAAAAATACTGTTACGTCACCACATAGTATAAAGCAAAATCGTGTCTGTCCCTGTGTCTTTATGTATGTATGCTTAGATCTTTAAAACTGCACAACGGATTTTGATTGGGTTTTGTTTTTAATACATAGACTGATTCAAGAGGAAGGTAAATATGTATAATGACATCTATTAAATTACTCCGAATTAAACGCGTGCGAAGCCGCGGCCAAAGCTTTCAAAGAAAAATTCAAAAATTCTAAATTCAAAAATTAAAATAATAATTTATTAAATTTCCAGGCGCAGAGATAATCCAGCAGCACTTGACGAAGCTGGCCAGCCAGAACGAGGTGGCCAAACAGTTTGTTAACAAGGTCTGTCTCTGTCGCACGTACGACCGACCGTTTGAGAAGCAGTGAGTGTTGATTACTTTATTATATAATAGTGTTTTTTTAATTGCCTTTCTTAATTCTTGACCGCCTCCTTGGTACAGTGGTTAACGCGTGAGCGTAGAACCGAGGGGTCATGGGTTGAATTTCCAGTGGGGACGCACAAAAAATAATGTCTTGGTCTGGCAGGACACAGAAGGCTGATCACCTACTTGTCCGTAAAGAAAATCGATCAGTGAAACATGTGTAAATCATCTGCCCCATACAACAGTAGGGGACACGGGACTTTACTTAACATTTCTTAACAATTATTTTATAAGATTTATTACTAAGATGACATGTGATATATGCCAACCCTGTCTGTGTTCCCTGACGGGTATAATCTTTAGATCTTCAAAGGTAGAGTGACCTTGTAGGGAAGCGCGCTTCATCCTAGACTACTTATACGCTTACCAGCAGGTGAGGTGGTAGTTAAGCGCTTCTCTATCATACATAAAAAAAAAAAAAAAAAAACCCGCACTTGGCCGTTGTATTATGGCCTGAACCCTCAGGACCCATAGGAGGCCTGTGTTGCAGCATTGCGGACATATATGGGCTGATGATTATGATGATTATGATGATGATGATGATTATTATTATATTATATTAGTGTATTTCTGATCTGATTGAATATCTACGAAGTCACATGTGCTTTTTTCTGCACATAAAGCTATATTATATATATATATATATATATATATATATATATATATATATATATATAGCAAAAAAATATTATGAATAGATAACTTGTCGTGGGAGGGTAAACCGGTTCGTTACGTTGTAGTACGTACGTACGTACGTACCTGTAGTGATCCTTCGAGCCGTATTCAAAATAGCGCTATGACATTACAGATATGCTGTCGAGAGGTTTTTCAGGATATTGGAAAATTTCAAAGCTGCATCTACTATCACTTTCAAGGTGAGAAATATAGTGTTTCTTTTTCATTTTTTTGTAATGTATATATTGTATATTACATATATACATATTATGATATTTATAAGGTCATATGCATCTATAAATGCATAAAGAATGTGACCCTATTCATTTGTAGTGACACCTCATCATATGTGGTGCAGTAATATTTATTACTAGCGATCTGCCCCGGTTTCATCCCGTATAGCCTTTTTCACTCTGAGATCATGTACATGTCAGTGAAGGAATTTTTGAAATCAATCCAGTAGTTTCTGAGATAAGCGCTTTCAAATAAACGATAAAATATTAGAAGTGCACATTTTAATTGTGTTTACATTATGAAAAGTCTTATTATTTTAGCTAACATTCATTAAATACGGCACAGAGTCTCTTGCCGGCTCTTTGTAAAAACTACTGTCCGAACTGGACTCCATTTTGACGATTCAAAAGTAATCTTCGCTTAAACCTACCTGTTTAATAAAGTATTATACAACAAAATTAAAATGTCATTTGTAAAACCTTATACGAATGGTTGTCGAATGAACAGACGTTAAACCGTCCCCCCCCCCTCCCCTTCTCCCTCTGTCCCTCTCCCTTCCGTGCCCCGGTTCCCTACCCGGTGACGTCAGGTGGAGCTGATCCCTCCGTCGGGCGGCGGGCCGCAGTGGCGCTGGGTGGGCGGCGCCCGGCGGCGGCTCGCGCGCTGCCTCGCCGCGCACCACCGCGCCAACACCGCGCGCCGCCTCGCCGACATGGCCGCGCGCACCGCGCCCGCCGACCGTGAGTTACGCACGCGCACGTGCACACGCACACACGCACGCATACACACACACACACACGTACACATATACATGCACGTGACAGGCTGACGCACGCACACACACACAAGCAGACTCACGCACAATATACGCGCACGTACACGTGCGCACACGCACAATACATACGCCCTAATACACACATACTGTGCCATACAAAAACAACATTTGCTCATATTATGTATTTATCACAATTTTACACTTGACTACTATAGCTAATATTATATTTTTGAAGTGGGAGTCGAGCACTGCTTCGGCACAAATTGGGTCAAGCTCGCACCGGGGAAGTTACCACACCCTCACA
>NW_024045140.1:298320-301124 GCF_012273895.1 Zerene cesonia
GCGTCCGACCCGAACGACGCGGTGTCCGACTCCGACACTGCGGCGACACAACGATAAGTACACATGAGAAAATTTCAATGTAGTGAAAAAAAATTATCACTCGTATCTTTTTGCCAAATTTTAGCGTCCCGACCACCCGTGATCCCGTCTCAGCGATCAAATTTATTCTACTCTTTCCATTCTGTATTATACTAGCTGCGCCCCGCGGTTTCACCCTCATAAGTTCATATCCCGTAGGAATATCGGGATTAAAAGTTGCCTATATGTTATTCCAGTTGTCCAACTATCAAATTTCATTACAATCGGTTCCGTAGTTTTTGCGTGAAAAAGCAAAAAACACACACACATCCTTAAAAACTTTCGCATTTATAATACTAGTAGGACTAGCGGTCCGCCCCGGTTTCCTCCGTAATACATATATAGCCTATAGCCTTCAATAAATTGGCTATCTAACACTGAAAGAATTTTTCAAATCGGACCAGTTGTTCCTGAGATTAGTGCGTACAAACAAGCAAACAATGAAACTCTTTAGCTTTTTAATATTAGTATACATATATAGTTTAGTATATTGGGTCCTAGTCACTTTTAAATAAAGAATTTAAATTCAGCAAAATTTCTAAATTACATACAAAATACAAAGAAACCCACAGTCATCCAATTCATTGCTGAAAGAGTCACTGCCGTCCATGTCCATCGTCGACTTCACCAACTCCAAGTGTTCCACGCTGTCCGGTGGTCTACGGATACATACATACAAAAACTTTAAACTCCAAAACACATACACACACTACTCGTGCCCGTAACTGGATCCATGTGCAATTGATCCGTTTATAATTAGTGCATAATTGTTTTTGCAATGACTTGTATTTATCCATTGACTGTGCAGCTAACTCAGTTAACAAGCCAACGCCCGATACGCATAGAAAATTGCATGAAAATAGGTCCAGCCGTTTCGGAAGAGTGTGATAACCAAAATACACATTGTGACACGAGAATTTTAGATATATATATATAGAAGAAGAGAAAAAGATATTTCACTCACTTCGCCCCAGTGCCCGAGCCGTGCTGCAACTCTCTGCCCGCGCACTCCGGCTTCACGTCGTTTGGCGGCTGCAAAACAAACAATAATAATAAATAAATAATTTTGTAATGTTCTAATCACAAGTCCATGTCACTACTATTCTTAGGGTTCAGTACATAAACGTTAAAACGGGGCCCTATTATAATAAAGACTTCACTGTGCATCCGTCCGTCCGTCCGTCCGTCCGTCTGTCTGTCTGCCTGTCTGTCTGTCTGTCTGTCTGCCTGTCTGTCTGTCTGCCTGTCTGCCTGTCTGTCTGTCCGTCTGTCCCTCTGTACCTCCGTCTTTCGGTGGTTACGCCATACCTTTTCATCACAGTGATCATCCTCCCCATTTTATTTATTCTTTGGCCTTCATACACAAAGGTTAAGACGGGGTCCTATTATAATAAAAACTTTATTGTCCATCCCTCCATCTGTCTGTCTAACTGTCCGTCCCACCCTCGGTGGATGACATACCTTTTCATCAGCGTGATCATCCTTCCCATTGTACTTGTTCACCGCATGCATCATACCGAAGAAGGAGATCCTGGGGAAAATCAAATTAAAGTATCTTATATTAAACAGAGACGTTACACTGCAATTGTGAACTGAAAATAGTTATTTAAAAAATCGGTTCATCCAGAAAAAGGTATGACGTACGAACACACAAAAAACGAATTGATAACCTCCTTTTTTTGAAGTCGGTTGATAGATAACTTAAAATAGAAAACACGCTTATTAATAGCCTCAAAAAGTCTTTTGGTGCACGCAATCACACATCATAATATTATATTATATGACTTTTTATGATATACTAGCTGCACCCCGCGGTTTCATCCGCGTAAGTTCGTATCCCGTAGGAATATCGGGATAAAAGTTGCCTATATTATGTTATTCCAGTTGTAGTATTATAAATGCGAAAGTTTGTAAGGATGTGTGTGTGTTTGTTGCTCATTCACGCAAAAACTACCGAACCGATTGCAATTAAATTCGGTACGTAGACAGCTGAACAACTGGAATGACATATAGGCAACTTTTTATCCTATTATTCCTACGGGATACAGACTTACGCGGGTGAAACCACGGGGCGCAGCTTGTATCTTCTAATCCTTAAAAAAAAAGCTCATATTACCTAAGCAACTGTTTCCTCTGCTGCGCGCAGACCATCCGCGGCGTGAGACAGTCGCACCGGTGCTTGTAGTCCGACCAGGCGCTCACTGGAAAATGATTATATAGCAATTTACCATAATATTTAAGGTGCTTGATCTTTTGAGAATTGTCCACAATACAGAAGATTAAAGGATAAAACTATAAAGCTAAACTCAGGGTACCAAGATACAAGTATATATTATATCTACAATACTCAAGTAATTTTTTGTAGTAGTCGAGGATGCTTCGGCACGAATTAGGCCAGCTCGCACCGGGGATGTACCACACCCCCACAGAAGACCGGCGTCAAATAGCATACTGCTGTGTTTCGTTCGGTGAGTGGGGGAGCCGGAGGCCAGTATCCTTTTTCTCATTGTTCCCATGGCCATTCCTTATCTCCAAATCCTTTTCCTTACCCTTCCCATTCCTTGCCTTTATTCCTCTCGTCAATCCTTTCTCAATCCCTTTCCAATTTGGAGTCGGCAATCCATTTGTCGAGGCGTAAGGTCTGCAAACGGACTTATGCCTCTCCAAATGTTCACGGGCGGTGGTAGCGCTTACCATGAGGCGACCCGCCAGCTCCATTGCCGACG
>NW_024045140.1:301134-301298 GCF_012273895.1 Zerene cesonia
GCCTCGGTAGCGTAAGCAGTCGAGGGAATGCGACAATACCGACGACACGTATATCTTTAAAAAAAGTGGCAAGAGCTCAAGAGCATAACATTATTTATTTATAGACGGCGAAGTGTCATGTCAATTTAATTGAATCATAAATAATTTATATTTTTTTTTTTTTT
>NW_024045140.1:302298-303968 GCF_012273895.1 Zerene cesonia
TCGAAGGATTGATTCGCACTGCTTTAATTAATCAACCGAACATAGGCGCGGACGCAGCCACGCACACATATACAACAGGTACGTAGACAGCTGGACAATTGGAATAACATATAGGCAACTTTTTCGATATTCCTACGGGATACGGACTTACGCGGGTGAAACCGCGGGGCACAGCTAGTAATATTATAAAGCTGAAGAGTTTGTTTGAACGCACTAATCTCAGGAACTACCGGTCCGATTAGAAAAATTCTTTCAATATTAGATAGCCCATTTATTGAGGTAGGCTATATATGTACCACGGGAGATGCCTGGACGGACCTCTAGTTTATTTATACAAATAACAAAGACTCATCACTGTTAGTAACAAACAATTCTTTGAAACTTTGTAAGAATGTCTTATAAACAATAATTGTGACTACTAGGTTTGTCAGCCACTAATACAATTGTCATCATCGTAATAAAATGTAATTAAAAGAGAAAGTCATTAAAACAATGTCACCGTAAGACCGTGTCACCACATCATGTCATACTCGTGACATTATATAATCGAGACATCATTACATTTTATCACAATGTCATCACAACATCATGTCGGCGTAACATTATGTCATTGCAACATCGTGTCATTTCTTCCTCCTTCTTTTTGTTATCCTGACATCATGTCATCGGTACGTCGTAACAGACACATAATGTCATCGTAACATAATGTCATATTAACATGTCATCATAACATTCTGTTATAATTTTTGCGTATTTTGTTCTTGTCACGTCTACTGTGTGCGTGCGTGTGCGCGTGTGCGCGTGTGTGTGTGTGTGTGTGTGTGTGTGCGATACACACATACCTCGCGAAACCTCTGCAGGTGGTACTCCGGACAGAGGCTAGCGGAGGGCAAGCGCGGAGGCGTCGCGGGCGGAGCGCCCGGCGGCGGGGGCGGAGGCGCCGTGCCGCCCACTAGCGCGGTACACACCTGACACAAATATTAAATATTAATTGATTTATGTAATTAATTCAATTTATATAAACGTATCCATTTAATTACATATATTGCATGAATTAAAATTTATTTATCTCATTACATTGACTTTTTTGTATGAATTCAACTTTAATTGTTCAAAATATTCCAGTTAGCTTATTGCATTCTGGTGAATACAGATTGCATATGCAGTCAGTTCGCGTACAATAATCTATTATTATTATCTCTGTTTTTATTTATTAAGAACGCGATACCGTGGAGAGTTTCTTCTGCCTGCGATACACCTGCAACTGTCTGCGGTGCACTTCCGGCAAGCGGCGGTACATCGCCATCAGCTTCCTGTCCACCTCCGATAGACCGACGTCCACACGTTTCCTGCGTGAATGAATTATAATTGTTTCGTTATTTCATTAAAATTATGTTAGCGTGAACAAACGTATATTTTACAGTTATGATAATATGTTTTTCCAAGTTATCCCGTGATCGCAATAAAATGAAATTAAAAATTTATTTTTTTCAATAAAAAGTCAAATTCAAGTCAATGTTTAAAGTTAGTAAGCAAATAAATAATAAGAAGGTGGAATATGTTATTAGTTATGCCCATATTTAGGTAGCTTTATATTGGGATTAACTATGGCCCATCTGTCAAGAAACTACATTACACATTATGTTATATCTCCCTCTAGGCAGTCATTA
>NW_024045140.1:304050-304246 GCF_012273895.1 Zerene cesonia
CCCCCCGCACCCACCTGGCGGCCGGGCCGTGCGCGGGCGGCGGCCAGTCGGCGCAGTGGCGCAGCACGCGGTCCATGAGCCGCTCGATGGAGGCGATGGAGCGCATGAGGTGGCGCACGGTGCGGCACAGCTCGCCCGCGCCCTCGCCCGCCGGCCCGCCCTCCACCGCGCACGCGGCCGCCACCAGCAGCTCCGA
>NW_024045140.1:305246-311830 GCF_012273895.1 Zerene cesonia
TGTTCGGTTGATTAATTAAAGCAGTGCGAATCAATCCTTCGAGCGTTTCACTTGTCCCCTACTTACGTACTTAACAGTACCAAATTTCATTGCAATCGGTTCTGTAATTTTCGTGTGAAAGAGCAACAAACGCACACACACACACACACATCCTAACAAACTTTCGAATTTATAATATTAGTAGGATAGGATTAGTAGTATTAGTAGGATTTTTTATGTATACTATACTATTCTTTAGTATAGATAAAAAAAAAAACCAAACAATCGATACCAACGATCCCCGCCAACCCGCAGGTGCGCCGCAAGGTGATGCACATGCGCGACCAGCAGCTGTACTACCACCGGCTGCGGATGTGGCTCGAGGACCAGTTGCGGCTGGAGCGCGAGAGGTAAAACCACTTGCGTATGTAGAAATTGAAAACTTTTTAACGGATTACAAAACGCGATTTTGATTCATCATATTATTGATGACCCGACGTTTCGAACGCTTTACGGCGAGCGTGGTCACGGGGAGACTCGCGTTAAATGAAATTCTTTATTGCTTATAAAAAAGAAAGAAAAACTGAACTACATTAAGTAAGCAAAAGGCGGCCTTATCGCTAGGTAGCGATCTCTACCGGGCAACCCTTAAAGTAAAAGGAAAAAAAAGCATATATAAAATAGTGGGTTAGCAAAAATAAGGCAATTTAGAAAATCGTGTTTAAAATCCGTTAAAAAGTTTTTAATTTCTAAATGTATAGTACTCGCATGAAATCAAACACAAGAAAATAGTACTTGTTCATTGTTGACCGGCTGTTGCCCACGGCTACGCCCGCCCGGTCTTCATAAATTGTCACGGTATAAACTTTCATCTCCCATTTCATCCCCTTGGGGGCAGAATTTAACAATGAGGATGTCTACGTCATAACATCTATTCGCATGCCAAATTTCAGCCCGATCCGTCCAGCCGTTTGGGCTGTGCGTTGATTGATCACTAGGTCAGTCGGTCGGTCACCTTTAAGTTATAAATATTTAGACTAGCCGCGCCCCGCGGTTTCATCCGCGTAAGTCCGTATCCCGTAGTAAAATCGGGACAAAAAGTTGTTATTCCATTTGTCCAGCTATCTACGTGCCAAATTTCATTCCAATCGGCTCAGTAGTTTTAGCGTGAAAGATTAACAAATACACACATTCTTTTCGAGGCATTAAGAATTATAACGATCTAACTTTCCTTGCAGCTTACCAGACAGCAGCGTGACACTGATCGACGATCTGCCCAAGCGGAAGCTGAGAGCGATCACGTCGAAGCTGCCGCGCCTCGCCGCGCCCAAGCGCAAGCTGAAGCCCGTCTCGCAGGCCATCAGCAAACCGCACAGGATACTCCAGATGCTGAAGAGCAAAGCGCACGCGATCGACCTCAAATCACCCTACAAGGAGATCGACGACGAACCGGCCAAGTCGGAAGTGGAGGCGCCCGAAGCCTTCCCGCTGGAGAAGGATCTGAGCGACACGGACACGATCGTGGGTGAGAAAGACGCGGACCTCTGCAAGGAGATGAAGGATTGCCTCGCGAAATTCGCCAACTTCGCTCTGCACAGCCTGGACAATAATATCCAGGCGGAGTACGGCGGGCAAACGGACAAGTACCCGGACTCCGTGAGCCCGCCGCTGCAGGAGATGTCGCCGACCACCTCGGAGCCGATGCCCGTGTACCAGAAGCCGCAGCGCATGCTGCCGGTCAGCCAGTTCCTCAGGGAGGAGCCGAGGGACGGCCAGCCGGACGGCGAGAGAGCCGCCGGCGCGGAGCCGCCGCACGGCAGGGACATGTTCAAGTACGTCACCTTCGGGCTGGAGATCAAGAAGGCGATGGAGGAGTGTCAGAACATCATCAACACGTACAATAGCGCCGAGAACGAGAAGGGGAAGGACGACGCGGACGGGCCGCTGTCCCTGGAGCAGATCGTAGAGGTCATGATGAATTTGGAGAAGAGCTCGCCGGAGTTTTTAGAGAAAATCGAATCGGACGACCTGCACCTGTACGTGACGAATGGGAACAAATTGACCGAAATAGTTGAGAACATGCCCCAAATCCTCGCCAACATGCCGGAGATCGCGTCCAAACTGGCCAACGCCAGCCTAGAATTACCAGAATTTGCGTCCATTATGAATAGCCTGCCGGAAGTGAACGCCGACGCGCAGCTGACACCGGAAACGCTGAAACAGATCCGCGAGTTGAAGTTGAACAGGCGCGACGGTGTTAAAGTTACTAAGAACACTGCCAAACGTAAAAATAAACCTAGGGTTAGGAGTGATGTCGATATAGTTATAGAAAACGATTTAGATAGTAAGGATAGCGTGGACGACAGCAAGGAGGAGGTCGAGGAGTCCGCCGCGTGTAGCAAAGTGTTAGATTACGTTAGCAAAAGCCCGGTGCTTGCCAAGTGTTTGGAGAACAAGGAGTTGACCATGTCGAAAAACGTCAACTCCGAGTCGTTCCTGAAAGCGTCCACTCTCTTCGAGAAAGCGGTTAAGGACGCGTTGAGTATGGACGAGCTGAAGGGTGTGGTGCGTTCGAAATTCAACTTTTGGAAGGAGTTCGTAGCGACAAAAATCAAAACGATACCCGTGGAGTTCCTGCAGAACGAGGTGGAGAGAATGCTGGAGATATTCTTCACGGACATACAGGACATGACGTGCCATCAGCACGGACCGGAAATAGATAGGCTCATAGAGAAAGCGGAAGAAGTTCGAGAGACGGTAGATAGCGAATCGGACGAGGAGGGCTGTCCGCAATCGAAGGAATCGTTAAAACAAATAACCAAATTGCTTAGCACGTCCGCGGGGAACACGTTCGACTTGCTGATAATGAAATTGTCGAAAATGTCGCAGGACAAACGGTCCGCAATAAAGAGCCTTAAATTTAAGTACTACGATGTGATCAAGCGATGCGCGGACTCCCCGCAGCTGGCCGCTTGGGTGTTACTCAACCCCGAGGTGGCGACCAACGTCATACAAGAACTGACCGGCATGCAAGTAACCAAAGTGGACAACACGCCGGACTTCTCGACGATACCGCACGAAATCAAAATCGACTATTTCATGAACCGATTGCGCGAGATGAACAGGAACTACATGAGGAGCATACCGAAGTCGTCGCTCTGCAGGGACCAGTGGCTGGTCATGCTCTACAAGCTGGAGGAGGTCGAGAAGTCGATCAAGGAGTCGTTCTTGAAACTGAAGCAGGAACCTGTGGTGAAACCGCCGCCTCCGAAACCGCCTCAAAACCACAACCAGAACCAAGCGAGCGAAGCGGAGATATTAGCAGCGAGAGGCCTGAGCAAAATTATAGGCAAGGCGAACGTGAGGCCCGTGAAGAAAGTCAACAAGGAGCCGGTGAAAGAAACGAAAGTGGAGCCGAAAGTCGAGAAGGACGATAAGAAATCGAAAAACGAAGCGTTATTAGCGAAGTGCGAGGCGATATTGACCTCGAAAGGTGAAAAATCGCTATTGGACAGTTTTTATACAATCAAATCGTACATAACGCAAGGTCTACCCGTGCCGGAGACATACAAAAAGCACGTCATCTCCATATGCTCCAGCATAGACGCGCGGCTACTCGACGAGGACATAGAGGAGACCCTCAAAGTGGAGGAGGACAAGAATCTGTCGGTGATCGGCTCCCAGAACCCGGAGCTGTTGGCCAAGTACTCCGCGCAGG
Source organism: Zerene cesonia (assembly GCF_012273895.1). NCBI lineage: Eukaryota > Metazoa > Arthropoda > Insecta > Lepidoptera > Pieridae > Zerene > Zerene cesonia. The sequence continues at coordinate 308,944 of NW_024045140.1, forward strand.
CGCTCAGGAACGCGAAGCAAACGCTCAACGCGGTTGCGTTCAGGAACATGAAGAACGGGAAGGAGGGCTCGTGCGACACGCCCAAGAACAACTGCAAGTACACGAACGACTGCGCGTGCGACGCGTGCGCGGAGGGGGAGGGCGACAAGGAGAAGAGGGAAGTGAAGAAGGAGAGGAAGCCGATGCTGAAGGCGAAACCGGTGCAGAAGCCGTGCGAGAACGCGGTGCATCAGCAGCATCAGCAGCACGTCTGTAAAGGTTTGGTTTAATCATAATTATTCATACAAATTAAATATAGTTCAATAAACACGCTTTAAAAATATATAGAAAAGTGAATTTTCTCACTTGCTCTTATGCACAGTATGTGTAAAGATATTATTCAATCCTGTCTATGCTAATCAGGATAATAAGATAAACTCATCAAATCATTGTATCGTTACCGCGCTTTAATGATTAATCTACTGAATTATTTCACCTACTCTTATACACCGGGATTACAAATTATTATGATCCTAATCAGGATAATGAGATAAATTCATTATAATGTTGTACTGTCAAAGAGTTTAAATTAAATCATCTGTGTAAAAAAGTGGGTCCAATTAGAGTCTAAAGGGATTGATTATACACAACATACAGGTGAAGCTAATGATATAATATATAAAATGAGTAGATTAGATTAGATTAAGTGGGTTGGCTTTTTTCTAACTTCACCATGTGGCTATCAAATAAACGTTTGTAAAAATAACATTACACTTGTAAAATTTAAATTTAGCAGTTGTTATATTGTAATTTCCCAAATTTTCATAATGGTGGAGGAATAGAAGTAAACAAAAAAAAAATATGTTTCCACTCACTCCAATAAATAACGGAAAAATTGTCAAAAAGTTAGCGGCTGGGTACAACTGATAGGGTCCGACTAATGGGGTCCAACTGGGTACTATGTCGGTAGCAACTGATGACGATGATGGTGATGTGATTATTTTCCAGTGGGCCACGGCAACGCACCCGCGGGCGCGCCCGCCGCGTGTTCCGGGGAGAACCCGGACCAGCCCTGTTCTTGCTGTTACTGCACTGTTTTTGGACATGCGGTGAGTTGTCTTTTTTTTTTGGACTGAGTTTTAATATTGTATATATTATTATTAATATATAAATAATTCCGTACCCAATAACGGGGCCTTATTACTAAGACTCTTTGTCTGTCTGTTTGTCTGTCTATTTGTTTGTCTATCACCAAGCTATCTTTTTACCATTGAAGTTAGACACTTGAATTGACATTGGAGATTTAGATATTGCCTAATTTGCTGCCGCTATAACAGCGAATAGAAAATTTTAAGGTTGCGAGGTTAAGCGATGGTTGGCACGGTCGTCAATTGGATGGGCGACAATTTTTTTTTTTTTGCAATCGCTCTTAAGCTTTTTTGTAGCAAACCGTCATTACTTTTATTACGTTTCCAGCCGCCGCTGACGACGCCGGTGCCGAGGAATTTTAATGAAACTAGAGAGAGATTACGATCGATTCTAAATAAGAAGAAACAGAAATATAAATCCAATGTAAGTGTGGTGCGTGCGTGCGTGGGGTATGGGGACGGTCCCTTTTAGGGTACGTGGGGAGCGTGACCCGTGTGGGGGGTGTGGGACAGGTGTATGTTATGTCTGCTTCACTTTCAAATGAATAATTTATCGTTAAATATAAGCTGAAAAACAATTAATTTATTGAGGTTTTTTTCTGGGAACATCAAAGAAAAATATTTTTTTTTCTTTCGGATACATACTAAATGAATTAATTTTACTATGATATGAAATGTGACGAACTTGCTTCCTATAAAAGGATCTACATGGATGGAATTTAACTCTCCCCACCCTCTGCCGCAGGAGGTCGCTGACCTTTTTGACCTCTAGAAATAACTTGTACACTATTACTATGTTCTTGCCCGTGAGTTTTTCGTATAGAAAAAGACCAGTGAACTCAAAAGTAAATATTTATTTATTCAATCAGACTTATATAGAAGCAATTTCGAATCGTCATAACGCAGTTTTAACATTAACCACCGGTTCAGAAAGCGATTTCCACAGAGAAGAGACGGCAAGAAACTCTCTAGTAAAAGAATAATTTTACATCAATACATTGTTTGTACAAGCGAGTTTATCCTACTAATATTATAAATGCGTAAGTTTGTAAGGATGTGTGTGTGTTTGTAAGTTCTTTCACGCAAAAACTACAGAACCGATTGCAATGTAATTTGGTACGTAGATAACTGGATAACTGGAATAACATATAGGCAACTTCTTATCTCGATATTCCAACGGGATACGGACGTACGCGGGTGAAACCACGGGGCGCAGCTAGTATAAAGGATAAAGGTCACTTGTTAGGAAATTAACGAACAAGTTAATATTTCTATTTTATAAGAACGGGCGTAATGTTTGTATGTATGTTCGTGTTTCAGGGGGATTCACAATCGCCGACCGCAGAAACGGAACGACCCAAAATTCAACCGGTACACAGGCCACCGGTAAGTTTTCAACCGACTCCAAAAAGTGGAGAGGGTTATCAACTCGACTGTATTTTTCTTTTCTGTTTTTGAGCATGCTATCTCGTAACTTATAATTGGATGAACTGATTTTTGTGATTCTTTTTTTTTATTTGAAAGTTGGTGCCCGTCATGTTGTGGTTCTATTTAAATTTCATCATAGTTCAGACAATTTGAAGGCAGGTTTAAATTTTTGTTCGGGCCTGTGGCCCAGCATTGAGAACATGTATACCGCTGGTAATAGTGGTTCGAATTGAATTGAATTTATAATCAATAGTCGAATTATCAAGGAAGGCTTTATATCTTTACTGCCCAGTACCTGGATGACCGAGCTTTTCTCGGTATTTTTTTTTTTT
>NW_024045140.1:312830-313736 GCF_012273895.1 Zerene cesonia
ATTCGCCAAAAAATAGTATTATTATTCGCCAATAGATGTCAGGAAGAGTCATAATAAATTGGGACTACTCAAACGCCGCCTATTTGTTAAAAAAAGTACGATGATAAACACGGAATAAAACACGAATATGACATTTTCTAAAAAAGATTCCTAGCTAGATCGATTTATCGCCCCCGAAACCCCCTATATACTAAATTTCATGAAAATCGTTGGAGCCGATTCCGAGATTCCAATTATATATATATATAGGGGAGAAATATTTAGCAAAAATGAAAAAGATTTTTTTTGTCTGCTGCCTGATTATGTATCACGATAAGCCCATATATGTACCCACTCCAGGGACACAGGCCTCCTATGAGGGCTCAAGGCATAACCCAGCTCGCTGCTGCAGGCAAGTGCTGGTTGGCAGATGTCACATGTCGTCGAACTTTTGATTCTCGGACATGCCGGTTTCCTCACGATGTTTTCCTTCACCGTTTCGAGCTGTGGTGATGTTATCTACGTGTACAGATTAATTGAAAAATCTATTTATTCCCTGCACCCTCGCTCGTTCTCGAACCGCCGACTTAATCGATTTTGAAGAGCGAAGTCCTCACCACTGAGCCACCACTGCATTAATATATGGTTATATACGTATATATTTTTTTATATTAAATTTAATAATTGCAGGCCTTACCAAAAACCCTCCCACCGAACCTGACGCCGCAGGCGCAGCAGAAGAAGCAGATACTCGACAAGCAGCAGAAACAGCTGGCCGATAAAATGAGCAAGATGACTGTCAGCGATAAGCCGGAGAGTAAGGTGGGATTGAGAAAAGGAGACTTTACTCAAACTCCAACACAAACACAAAAATGATTTCTACTATTTACACTACTAGCTGCGCGCCGCGGTTTCACCCGCGTAAGT
>NW_024045140.1:313746-317069 GCF_012273895.1 Zerene cesonia
AGGAATATCGGGATAAAAAGTTGCCTATATGTTATCCCAGTTGACCAGCTGTCTACGTACCAAATTTTATTGCAATCGGTTCAGTCGTTTTTGCGTGAAAGAGCAACAAACACACACTCACATCCTTTACAAACTTTCGCATTTATAATATTAGTAGGATTACCTTCACTGATATCGGAAAACGCGATAGGCACTAAGATGGAATACGAGATAGAGATAAGGGGAGAACGGTAGAAGAATGGAAAGGAGAGAAGATTAGGATTGAATGGGATTCGCGGAAAACGAATGGTGGCTAGCGTGGCTACATTAATTTTTACTAAGCTAAAAAACAAAATGGCATACAGTCTTGCCAAATAAAACGATAGTATGTGTATCTTTGCAGCTGTATAAATTTACAACCAACTTTAAAAAAGGAGACGGCTATCAATTTGTCTGTATTTCCTGTTTTTAAACCTCGGAACCATTATCTATGTATACATATCACCTACTAGCTTACCCGGCCACGCGTTGCTGCGGCTGAGTAATAATTTAAAATTATAAATTATCGGGATAATTAATCGAAATAAAAACTGTCCTATATCTTAAATTGGACCAAATTACACATTAAATGCCAAATTTCATCGAAATCGGTTGAGTTCGTGAAGAGTTCATTGAGAACATACATCATGACGCTGGATTTTTATATATTAAGATGTATTAAAATGTAAAATGCATATAATTGGAAAAGAGCCACTACAGAGTTTGTCGCCGGCTCTTCCCTGCAGAAACTGCCTTCCGAACCGGTGGTAAATGTTATAACTGTGTTATGACGATTCCAATGTGCTTCTATAAGAAGTCTAATTGAATAAATAAATGTTTCGAGTTTCAGTTCGAGTTAAGTGTTTCTCATAGCTTTGTGTTCGTATCGCATAACTTTTTACTGGCTGAACCGATTTATATGATTCTTTATCTTATCCGAAAGCTGTTGCTCGCCACGTGATCCCATTTAAATTTGGTCTAGTCAGGACATACTTGAATTTTTCAGATTAAGTGAAGAGGAGTGTTTAAAAAGAGAAGAAGAATGATTAAAAAGAGAAGAAGAGAGATTTTAGGCGGATTGTAGTTTTTTTTTCGTTAATACGTATTTTCGTAACGTAATTGTCTCATTTCAGCCCGTACAAAGTGCGCACACGCAGCAGAGCGCGCCCGCCATATCCACGGAAGGCAAAGTGAATCCGAACGCGATGGAGCAGATACGGTTGCAGGTGAGATTCTATCCGAACTAATATTGTAAACGCGACAGTTTGGATGGATGGATGGATGGATGGATGGATGGATGGATGGTTGGATGGATGTTTATCAGTCTTTCGCGCGAAAACAGCGTGCGAAAGTTTGTAAGAACGGATGTATGGATGGATGTCTGTTAGTCTTTCGCTAGAAAACAGCGTGCGAAAGTTTGTAAGCATGGATGTATGGATGGATGTTTGTTAGTCTTTCGCTCGAAAACAACGTGCGAAAGTTTGTAAGCATTAATGTATGGATGGATGTTTGTTACTCTTTCACACGAAAACCACGTACCAAATTTTGTATGGATGGATGTATGGATGTTTGTTACTCTCTCACGCGTATACAGCACATCGTATCCGAATGAAATTTGGTGCTCAGATAGATTATAGTCTAAATTAGCATCTAGGCTACCTCTTTACCCGGGTACGACGCGAGTGACGCCGCGGCTCACAGCTAGTGATAGTTAAATATATTCTAATGGTCTATTAGGAATGCTGTTAGAGCGTTTTTTGTTATTTTATATATATTTTTTTGTATGTGAAAATCATGCCGTGGGTGAGCCGAGAGCTCTAAGTAATGTTAAATTTTTAAGACTGAAATCTACTAACATTAAAAAACGTCCTCGTAGACGCCCCCCGTTAGCCTTTGTTAGTTAAAGATAAAGTGATAAATTGAGAATTCAGTATGTATGATTTGGTGTATGTCGTAAATAAGTAAACAAATAAAAATACAATTTAATCAGTAACTCTATATTGACCGCCTCCTTCGTCCAATGGTGACGCGTGAGCGTATAACCGAATAATAGCATTTGCTCAATAAATTAAATAAAAGATATACAACAAATTTTACAGCAATTGAAACAGCAGCAGCAGGCTCAATTGCAACAGCAACAGGCGCTGCTGCAACAACAGCAAATGCAACAACAACAGCAGCAACAGCAACAGGAGCAACTCCAGCAACAACAGCTCCAGCAACAGCAGCAACAACAGCTCCAGCAACAAAAGCAACACCAGCTCCAGCAACAACAGCAACACCAGCTCCAGCAACAGCAGCAACACCAACAACAGCAACAACAACAACAACAGAAGAAACCCGAGCCGATATACGACCTGCCGATACACAACAAACCGACGCTAACGCCGCAACAACAGCAACAAATAAGGCAACAGCAATTGCAACAGGTAAGTATGGATGTCGATCGCAACATCAGTTTTTTTGTGTGTTGATTATTTTGTTAGTGGGATATTTAAACATGATATTAAATTTAATTTGTTGTATTGCTGATGAAGTTATTATGAATTTAATTATTTTGAAGTTTTTATCGACTATTCCAATTGTTTTTCTTTACAAATGCATATATTTTATAAACTGACTTAAACGATAATTATTCCCAATATGCAGCAACAGCAGCAGATGCTCCGCCAACAGCAGCAGCAGCAGCAACAATTGCACCAGCAGCAGCAGCAGCAGGCGCACATGATGCAGCAGCAGCACCTGCAGCAGATGCAGCAGCGACAGGGCAGGCCGCAACAGCAGCTGTCACTCTCCAGCCGGGATACGAGCGTCTTTTCCACGTCGTCCGAGTGCTCTGGGTGAGGGTGGCAACAGAGAGCAACAAGAAATATTTCTTAATAGATTTACTTTTTGAAATCCATGAAATGTTGTCCCTTAAGAACCACAGGATAGTTCTATGGCATAATTATTGTGATATATTCTCTCATATGTTCATGGGCGATGGTGATCGCTTACCATCAGGCGAACCACCAGCTCTGCTGCCCGCTGTGACATTGATTGAGGGTATAATGCAAGGATAGGAAATAGGATAAGTTCCACCGTCTCCTCCATTCACCGAACGCAATACAGTAGCATTTACATACTACCATTTCACGCTGTTTTTTTTTTAAATATATATAGAGGCTGTGGTTGTCTGGTAGAAATTGCTCAAAATCCTGTGCCGTATTTAATATTTTTTTTTGTCAATCTTTTAATTTTATTATTATATCCAAGTTTTTTTTTTTTTTTTTGCTAATGTTGCTAATGTTGCTAATGTGTTTTTT
>NW_024045140.1:318069-326134 GCF_012273895.1 Zerene cesonia
TTTATTCCATTTTGTATAAGAAAAATTGAAAAAACGAACCAAAAATTTGCGAGTCTTAGAACTCACCTCGCCTTAAACCACCGAACCGATTCCTAGATAGGGACGGATGATCAGGATACATAATTTAGTAGTTAGCACTAGTACTAATGAGTTAGTATTGACTTGTTAGTACTCACTGGGTGTGTGCGAGTGCACCATATGTTGTTGTTGTTGTTGTTGTTGTTGTGTGTGTTCGGGCCAACCGTGGGAAAACACGGACTGTCTGCCCTCGGCGGGCTGGGGCGGCTCACTGTAGCGCTCCTGGAGTTATTGTAATATAATATATATCACACTAGTATTATAAATGTGAAAGTTTGTTTGTTTGTTTGGATGTTTGTCCGTCAATCACGTTGAAAGAACTGAACGGATTTTGATGAAATTCGGTATACGGACAGGGTATGAGCTGACTTGGGTGATAGGATACGTATTGATTAAATGCTCCCTTAGGATACAACAGGAATCTTGATATTCGAGGAGAGCCGGGACGAGCCTCTGGTAAATGATAAATTAATATATATAAATTAGGCATCACTTTGTCTGTCCGCGATGTACTCGCCAAACTACTCCACCGACCGATTTCAATCAAATCTTGAAAAATGGGATATTTTATATAACAATTACGATACATGACTAGTTCAGTGCAGCTAGTTAATAAAAAAAATGGGAAAAAATACCCACCTGTCCCTTGTAAAACTTGGAGTCGGTAACGCAGTGAATGCTGACTTCGCTGTTGAGCCTCGAGCCGGCCCTCAACCGCTGAAAGTAGGGCAGGTCCTCCCGCCCGCCCGCGCCCGCTCCCCCCACCTCCCTCTCCCTCTCCCGCTCCCGCCCCCGCTCCTCGCTGAACAGCGCGTTCCGGAACACGTTGTTCTCCTCCTGGCCGAACGGCGTGTATATGCCGTAGTCGCGCCTGTCGTCGCGGCGCATCGGCGTGCCGATCGGCTCCGGCACCGGGTGCGCGAACAGCGAGTCGGCCCGCCCGTCCGGCCGGGTGCCGATCGGGCTCGGCGAGACCGTCTCCGGGCAGTCGGCGCTGAGGAAGCTCGCCTGGGCCTGCTGCTCCTCGCCGGTGCTGAACAGCGAGTAGCCCTCGTCGCTCTTCTGCGTGAAGGAGGCGAGGTTGAGCAGGCGGCTGGGCAGCTCGTCGCGGGCGGGCGGCCCGTAGGCGCAGAAGGGCTGGTAGGCGGGCGGCGCCGGCCCGCGGCCGCCCATCAGGCTCTGCTGGTGCATCATGGACATGAGCGGGTTCCGGATGGTGTACATCCCGTTGGAGGTGGGGGTGATCGTCGCCTGGCAGGGCGCCGGCGGCATCGGTATCGGATCCGGGATCCGGATGTCCGGCTTGGCCTTCTGCGGGGGCGTGGCTATCTGCACGGGCGGCAGGTTCGGGTGGAACATGGGGTTGCGCAGCGTCACCATCTTCGGCTGCTCCGTCTTCGCTTCCGGTTCGGTTTTCTTTGATTTCTTCTTAGACTTCTTGGACTTCGGCGCCGGCACGGGCGGCGCTGCCGGCTCCGGGATAATAATCGTTTTCGGCGTTTCTGGAAGTATTCATATCTATATTAATATTTACAAAAAAATTCCCTACACTTACAGAACCCTTGGTTAGATATTTATTTATTTCCCTTCTCTATTATATTATTTATTCTCTATCCAATTTTATTTGATAACAATAATACTTTAATAATAATGGCATAAAATGTGAATTGACTTTAGAAGATTTCATTCAGTATTAGATAGTCCATTTATCAAGGAAGCCTTAAGGCCTTCAGGAAGTTCCTGAGATTAGCGGCTTCAAACAAACAAACAAACTCTTCGTATATAGAAATTTATAAATTTCGTATTGATTAAAACGCGCACAATAATGGATAGTGTTAAAATCTAATCTATGTCACTTATCCAGCCTCCTAACTATCCGCAGACACAAATAACACATCATAAAATCGCTCCGTAGCAACGTGAAGGACAAACAAACAGACACACTTTTGCAATTACAATATTAACAAGATACTAACTACTTCAAAACAAATTTCACTTTAACTGTGATCAGTTTAATTATGAAATTTTGCCGTCAATTGGTCCGAATGCAATGCAATCAGACCAGTTAAATTGACCAGATTAAATCCGTTAAAAATCACTTAATCAAAAGCTGCCAACGATTTTATAATGTCATCCAAATTGCATAACAAACGAATCTCTCACCCTGCGAGAACATCATCATGGAGGGATCGGCATTTATCACGGGCGCGGGGCGAGCCACCGGCGTCGGCGCAGCCGCCAGTTGGCTGCATTTCCATAGAGGCTGAAATATTACAAAGTTACATTAAATAAACAATCCTACTAATATTATAAAAGCGAAATATTGTGATAGGGATGAATGTGTATGTGTATGTATGTTTGTTGCTCTTTCACGCAAAAACTACTGAACTATTACAATGAAATTTGGTATGCAGACAGCTGGACAACTGGAATTACATATAGGCAACTTTTTATCTTTTAAACTTTTTGATATTTTATTTTTGGAAGGACAGACGAACAAACACACATGCCCACTTTGCACATATACTATAGCACATACACTAGACGCTCGTCCCGGCTCCGCCCGGATATCAAGATTCCTGTTCTATCCCAAGGGAGCATTTAATCGGGTTAAAAATAATCCTATCACCAAAGTCAGCTCACACCCTATCTGTATTCAAATTGCATCGAAATTCAATTTATCGTTTCAGCGTGATTGACGGACACACATCAGAACATACAAACTTTCACATTTATTAAATTAGTGTGAAGTGTGTTATAGTGTGAAGTGTGATCAAAAATTCAATTAATAGTTTCAGCGTGATTGACGGACGCACATCTGAACAAACAAACTTTCGCATTTCTTAAATTAGTGTGAGGTGTCTTATAGTGTGAAGTGTGCTATAGTATGAAGTGTGTTATAGTGTGAAGTGTGTTATTGTGTGAAGTGTGTTATAGTATGAAGTGTGTTATAGTGTGAAGTGTGTTATAGTGTGAAGTGTGTTATAGTGTGAAGTGTGTTATAGTGTGAAGTGTGTTATTGTGTGAAGTGTGTTATAGTATGAAGTGTGTTATAGTATGAAGTGTGTTATAGTGTGAAGTGTGTTATAGTGTGAAGTGTGATAAAGTGAGAATTGCACAAATACCACGGATTTAATCGGGGCCGGCTCCTTCTTCTCATTCGGCTGCACGCGCGTTAGCGTTATGCCCGGTGGTAGCTTCAAGTCGGCCACCTGTCAAACAAACAAACAAATTAATACGTAATATAAAACAGAACATATATAAGTCTACCTGCCTTACTCTTATCATTTAGGGGTATGAAAAATAGATGTTGGCTGATTTTCAGAACTACCCGACATGCACAGAAAATTTCATGAGAATCCGGTCCAATCGTTTCGGAGGAGTATGGTTACTAACATTGGAACACTAGAATTTTATATATTATATAGATAATTCTTCCTTTCTTTCAGATAATTGGATGAAATTGGATGTGTTTCTTCGTAAAAAAAACAAACATCTTTTTAATTTCATTCAGACATGTCGTTTAATTAAAAGGATTAAGAAAGGATTGACGAGAGGAATAAAGGAACGGACTGGGAAGGGTGTGGAAAAGGATTTTTACCATTTCACCTTTAATTAAGACACGAGCAAAGCCGCGGGCGGAACGCTAGTACAGTAATTAAATAGATAAATAAATGGAATCGAACCTGCACACCGCTGCTGAGTTGCTCCATTATGCTACAAGACGCTGGTTTGTCCGCCTCGTTGACTGTACCATTCTGAAACAATAATAATTAATTAATGACTAGATCGCCTTGGCCGAGCCAGACTGAATTTAAATAGGACAAAATCAATCCGCCTGAGTCTGATCGTCGACCGGTCGGAAGTACTAGATATAGATGGAAGGTAGAAGACGATCCTGGTGCGTTCCATAAGAGATCCCAGGATCCCTACTATTGTGCTTTGAGTTTGGCCGCCGAGGAGGTTTTAGTGGGTATAAATCCCACATGCTCTACTTTTCCCCCAAAGCTAGAGCATCTTTGGAAGATTTCCTCCTCGTTAAAAAAAAAAAAAGATACAGATGGTAAGACGAAGTATGAAAAGACCTGCACTCCCTCCAGACTGAAAACTGGCAAGAGGTGGATAGATGAAGATTGGATAATCCTGCGCCACCTTATCACTCAGAAGTGATCTCTTCCGGGCAACCCGGGCAAAAGGCAACAAGCATCAATAGATTACTGGCGGGTCGAGATACCAAATAGCAAAATAACGTACAACATATACATAATATAATATATACATATAAAGTGAAGTCCCGTGTCCCCTAGTGGGGGTATGGGGCAGATGATGTACATCCGTTTCACTGATCGATTTTCTTTAGGGACAAGTAGGTGATCGGCCTTCTGTGACCTGCCAGAACGAGACATTTTTTTTTCTACGTCCCCACCGGGAATTGAACCCAGGATCCCTCGGTTCTACGCTCACGCGTTAACCACTGTGCCAAGGAAGCGGTCAATATATGCATATACACATACACAAATACGTACAACACTCTCATATAGACATATAAATCAAATTAAATATTAATTTCAAATATATAAAGGAAACTCAAGATTTGAATATAATAAAATAAATACCAACTAAATAGATGAAAAGTGATTCATTAAATACCTTCTTATTGTTCACCACTTCGATAGTGGTGTCCGGTGTGATGTTGATCACTTGTTGCTTCTGCTGCTGGTCCTTCCGCTTCTCCTTCCTGTTGTTCTGTTGCTGCTGTTGCTGTTGTTGCTGGTGTTGCTGGTGTTGCTGATGTTGCTGGTTATGCTGGTGTTGGTGCTGATGTTGTTGTTGTTGTTGTTGTTGTTGGGCCTTCTGCTTTGCTTGACCTGCTATTTTATTTTTGTGAAATGAGAAAAAATATCTTATATTCTACTGCTAATCCTACATTAATCCTAGTCTTAGTAATATTACAAATGTGAAAGTGATTCTGTCGCTTCTTCGCGCCCAATCCACTGAACCTATTTGTATGAAATTTGGAACCGGCGTAGCTTGAGACCTGAGAATGGACATAGAGCAGGTTCTATTACGAAAACATTAAGGGAACGGGAACTGAAACACCCAGGCAAAGCCGCGGGCTGAACGGTAATATTATTTGGCTGAACAAACATCCCCAACAAAAACTCACCGCTCTTCTCCAGCCTACTCTCCTTCTTCTCCCTCTCCTTCTCCTTCTCCTGTCTCTTGCTCTCCTTCTCGTCTCTCTTTTTCGCTTTAGCATCTTCCTTCTTCTGCTCCGCCGCCTTCTTCGCGTTGTTGCTCTTGTTGCTCGCCTCTTGTTGTTGCTGTTTCTGCGCTTCCTTCTTCTCCGCCCTCTTCTTCGCTTCGAGCTGCTGCTGCCTCTTTCTCTCCTCTTCTTCCGCCTGTGAAAAGGGAACAGCAATATAAATAAAAAATATATTTAACAAAAAACTAACACAATTTAAAATTGTCAGATTTTTAATGTGTCACGAAAGGCAATAACTTTCAATGTAAGAAAAGAAACATAAAAATCGTTTAACCAACAGTAAAAAGGTAGCAAACACAAAAAAAAAAAATACAGCCGACTTGATAACCTCCTCCTTTTTTGAAGTCGGTTGAAAAATACAATCAGGACCAAAACTCAATGAAGATATAGAGCTGCGCCCCGCGGTTTCACCCGGGTAAGTCCGTATTCCGTAGGAATATCGGGATAAAAAGTAGCCTTTATGTTAATCCAGTTGTCCGGCTAGCTACGTACTAAATATCATTGCAATCGGTTCAGTAGTTTTTGCGTGAAAGAGCAAAAAACACACACACACATCCTTACAAACTTTCGCAATTTATAATATTATAGTAGGATAGTAGGATATTATTCACAGTGGACGGGCAACAACTGACACTTAATTCAAAGGTTTGAACATAGATGGCGCTATTTGTTACATTTCAACAAAAGATTGAATGTAAATTACCTGCTGCTTCGCCAACAACTTCCTCTGCTTCTTGGACAGGGGTGGCGTTTCCGCATTCTGCTTCTGCGCCGTTTGCTTCGCTTCCGCCTTCGGCGCAGGCGCTTCTTTCGGTTTCTTCTGCGAAATACATATAAGTAATATTATATCTATATAAGTAGATATAATTATAAACTGTTATATTATATGGCAATATTAATTGTCTGTATTATTAATTATCTGTATTAGCCTGAAATATTTTTTGTTCGTTCACTTGCTCTCTTGCTCCTCAGTGTACAAGATGTAACTAAGTTATGCTAAAAACATTAAATTCAAAATTGATTGGAATCTGCGTTTCATTCATTAAAAACAACATCATAAACATATGAAATATAAGAAAAACAAAATTATCCGACTTGTTCTTATATGAAGCATACGTAAGGAAATTATTAAATCCCGTCGATCCTAATCAGGACAATAAGAGAAACTCATGAAATTATTGTATCGTCACCGATCTTTGATAAGTGTACAGAGTTTGAATTAAATCTGTCTATTTAGGTGGGTCGAGTTTAAACGAGTCGGTTACATACAAACATACAGGTAAATAAAAGCGAGTTTAATGGGCCATTCTAATGGGCAATAATTGTGATTTATTATCAAACTGCTCTTAAAGCAAGACAGTTACTTAAGTGTTTTTTTTTTTTTGCTTTTTTCAATCAATAGATTTTTAAAGCCAAGACCGGCGTATGCGACTACCTCATTTTTCTATACTTGTATATATGTCTCTATCTAACTCAATCTCTCACTCTCACCTTCTCTTTCTCCTTCCCCTTAGCCAATTGGTTGATGTGCGCTATCGCCTGCTCCCAGCTCTGCTTCTTATTGTTCTCCGTCTGTTTGTTCGTCTGCTTCGCATCCTCGTGCACGTTCACTACTGCAATGAGGAGTAATAACACAATAAATATAAAATATGATATGGTCATCCTGCTATCCTAAGGTTTGTAAGGATGTCTGTGTGTTTGTTGCTCTTTCGCGCAAAAACTACTGAACCGATTGCAATGAAATTTGGTTCGTAGACAGCTGGACAACTGGAATAACATATAGGCAACTTTTTACCCCGATATTCCTACGGGATACGGACTTACGCGGATGAAACCGCGAGTCGCAGCTAGTTATTCAATGAAGAAAAAGAAGTTTAGTAATATTTTTAAGAATAAAAAGAAATGTACATTGAGGATTGTGTGCACAACCATCAATGTAGACCACTGTCTGTGTGTGTGTGTGTGTGTCACATACACACACAGACGTTTTAACCCAAAGACGGTAAAAAAAACCTTACCAGTGACACTGAGATACGCATTAAGTATGATCCCTATTTTGTCAAAGTCAGTTAACAGTCTATTCCAGTGGGATAGTGCTACGCATTCAGTTTCATCTCTTATTTTCAAAGTCAGTATACAATACTTACCAGTGAGATGGTGCTGCGCGTTCAGTACGTAGGGTTCCGCCCCCGCGCGGGTCACACGCACCGTGCCGCCGGCGTCTGGACATTTTAACGGTATTAAAAATGGATTTATTTCGGTGTACACAAGTGAAATTGTGAAAAGGAAGCATTTATAGTTTAATTACATTATTATATTTTATATTGTTTATCTATTCTTTCCGATTTTTATCTGTTCTTAAGCGCCGAAACAAAAAGCGTGTTTTTGTCCGTTTGTAGCGTCGTAGCTCTCCAACGGATGGACCGATTTCGGTGCAGTCTTTTTTGTCTCTTTCAAATTCAATCTTCTTAAACCATTCAACTACTGAGTGACATACTTGTAAAAAATATAGGAATTTTAATAAAACATATCTATATCGAGTATATTCGATATGTATATAATAGACGCTCGTCCCGGCTCCGCCCGGATATCAATATTTTCCGTTCTATCCCAAGGGAGCATTTAATCAGGATAAAAAATATTCTATCACCCAGGTCAGCTCACACCCTGTGTGTATAACGAATTTCATCAAAATCCGTTCTGTAGTTTCAGCGTGATTGA
>NW_024045140.1:326234-328059 GCF_012273895.1 Zerene cesonia
AATCACCCTACAAGGAGATCGACGACGAACCGGCCAAGTCGGAAGTGGAGGCGCCCGAAGCCTTCCCGCTGGAGAAGGATCTGAGCGACACGGACACGATCGTGGGTGAGAAAGACGCGGACCTCTGCAAGGAGATGAAGGATTGCCTCGCGAAATTCGCCAACTTCGCTCTGCACAGCCTGGACAATAATATCCAGGCGGAGTACGGCGGGCAAACGGACAAGTACCCGGACTCCGTGAGCCCGCCGCTGCAGGAGATGTCGCCGACCACCTCGGAGCCGATGCCCGTGTACCAGAAGCCGCAGCGCATGCTGCCGGTCAGCCAGTTCCTCAGGGAGGAGCCGAGGGACGGCCAGCCGGACGGCGAGAGAGCCGCCGGCGCGGAGCCGCCGCACGGCAGGGACATGTTCAAGTACGTCACCTTCGGGCTGGAGATCAAGAAGGCGATGGAGGAGTGTCAGAACATCATCAACACGTACAATAGCGCCGAGAACGAGAAGGGAAAGGACGACGCGGACGGGCCGCTGTCCCTGGAGCAGATCGTAGAGGTCATGATGAATTTGGAGAAGAGCTCGCCGGAGTTTTTAGAGAAAATCGAATCGGACGACCTGCACCTGTACGTGACGAATGGGAACAAATTGACCGAAATAGTTGAGAACATGCCCCAAATCCTCGCCAACATGCCGGAGATCGCGTCCAAACTGGCCAACGCCAGCCTAGAATTACCAGAATTTGCGTCCATTATGAATAGCCTGCCGGAAGTGAACGCCGACGCGCAGTTGACGCCGGAAACGCTGAAACAGATCCGCGAGTTGAAGTTGAACAGGCGCGACGGTGTTAAAGTTACTAAGAACACTGCCAAACGTAAAAATAAACCTAGGGTTAGGAGTGATGTCGATATAGTTATAGAAAACGATTTAGATAGTAAGGATAGCGTGGACGACAGCAAGGAGGAGGTCGAGGAGTCCGCCGCGTGTAGCAAAGTTTTAGATTATGTTAGCAAAAGCCCGGTGCTTGCCAAGTGTTTGGAGAGCAAGGAGTTGACTATGTCGAAAAACGTCAACTCCGAGTCGTTCCTGAAAGCGTCCACTCTCTTCGAGAAAGCGGTTAAGGACGCGTTGAGTATGGACGAGCTGAAGGGTGTGGTGCGTTCGAAATTCAACTTTTGGAAGGAGTTCGTAGCGACAAAAATCAAAACGATACCCGTGGAGTTCCTGCAGAACGAGGTGGAGAGAATGCTGGAGATATTCTTCACGGACATACAGGACATGACGTGCCATCAGCACGGACCGGAAATAGATAGGCTCATAGAGAAAGCGGAAGAAGTTCGAGAGACGGTAGATAGCGAATCGGACGAGGAGGGCTGTCCGCAATCGAAGGAATCGTTAAAACAAATAACCAAATTGCTCAGCACGTCCGCGGGGAACACGTTCGACTTGCTGATAATGAAATTGTCGAAAATGTCGCAGGACAAACGGTCCGCAATAAAGAGCCTTAAATTTAAGTACTACGATGTGATCAAGCGATGCGCGGACTCCCCGCAGCTGGCCGCTTGGGTGTTACTCAACCCCGAGGTGGCGACCAACGTCATACAAGAACTGACCGGCATGCAAGTAACCAAAGTGGACAACACGCCGGACTTCTCGACGATACCGCACGAAATCAAAATCGACTATTTCATGAACCGATTGCGCGAGATGAACAGGAACTACATGAGGAGCATACCGAAGTCGTCGCTCTGCAGGGACCAGTGGCTGGTCATGCTCTACAAGCTGGAGGAGGTCGAGAAGTCGATCAAGGAGTCGTTCTTGAAACTGAAGCAGGA
>NW_024045140.1:328159-333242 GCF_012273895.1 Zerene cesonia
AGTATTTTCTTGTGTTTGATTTTACGCGAGTATTATACATTTAGGAATTAAAAACTTTTTAACGGATTTTAAACGCGAGCGAGCGTGACTGAGAGCGAGAGACTGAGTCCAGTCTCCCCGCGACCCGTGGGAATTTTTTTTTAAATTGATCAATTTTGTAGCGTTGTGTTTTAAGACGCTGACGACATAGCATATATCCTTGTAAATTTTTTCTTAAGTTGAATAGAGTGGATTGTACTTTTAGATGAATGATGTGTGTAGAAATTGGTTCCACTGACCGATGTCGAGTTTAATTAAATAATACAATGGTAGGCGAAATAATTAACTTTTTAATTGTTAATTATTTTTGGATGTATATTTTTAATAACATTAATTGTCATACAACATTGATAACAGTGAATCGGCAAATTTGTGATTTAGAATAGTATTAAATGATTTTGTACTAAATAAATGATGAAATAAATAACCGTAGTTTAATTTTCCGCCCTCAAATGCTGTCGATTATATAGTTAATAGAGTTATTGTTGTTAGAACTTCGATCACTGTCGCCAAATGGCGTCGCTCTCTTCTATACGAAGCTAGAGCACGCTAGTAAAGTTCTCAATATATGTATAAGCTATCTTGTACAAAGGATTGGTATCCAGTAACCAGTAATCAGACATCCAGTAACCAGTACATCCAGTAACCAGTAAATACAGTGTTAGTTATTCAGTGTTGTAAAATAGTGTAGTAAAAGTGTACAGTGCAAATCGGGAAGAATAAATCGTTGGAAAGTAAACAGTGTTTCGCTCAGATCCCCAGCGTTATTCAATTGTTGTTATAAAGCCGCTTTTTAAATTTGTTTGTACTAAAATATCGTCTCTGAAACTACGAAAGTACTATAACTTCCAAATCCAATGACGAAAAAGAAACTGAAATCAGCCCAGTAATTCTAGAACTTAATATGTTCAACAAATAATCTCTAGCTTTATAAGTATAGAGTAAAGAAATATGTCTTATTTATAGAAATGAGTTTCACCCGCGGACAAGTCCACGGGCAATACCAAGTATTTATGTCATGTCATGTCTTATTCAGAATTAGAACTTACATTTTAGTTTCATTAAAATGCATTTACATGAAAGAGTAACAAACATCCATACTTACAAACTTTCGCGTTTATATTAGTAGGATATGTTTTACTCCGAGCTTATTAACAGTAATTATTTTATTGGCACACATCTAGTATGGTATATGCTGAGCGTATTATAGCATACTAGCTGCGCCCCTCGGTCTCACACGCGTAAGTCCATATCCCGCAGGAATATCGAGATAAAAACTATATATGTTATTCCAGTTGTCCAGCTGACTAGGTACAAAATTTCATTGAAATCGGTTCAGTAGTTTTTGCGTGAAAAGGCAACAAACCCACACACATCCATACAAACTTACTTTTCTCGAATTTAACGTTAATTTTAGTAGCAAGAACCATGTCCAAGTGCTACTTATCGATATATGTTTCTATGTACTATATAACAGACTCTTATAGACTCGATTTTGACCCACTTAGTCAAACAGATTTAATTCAAACTTTATACACTTATCAAGGATCGATGACAATAATTTCATGAGTTCATCTTATTATCCCGATACGGATAGTAGAGATTAAATCACTTCCTAACGTTTACCCCGTATAAGATCAAGTGAGATATTTTAGTTATTAGTTGATCTCGGCTACATGCTCGGGAGTGTGGGTGCTGTTCTCCAACGCATACTTTAAATTTATAATTGCAATTTGACGTATTATTTTACTAGATCTAACTAAAAGACCGGGTTGATTATAAAACATATGTCCTCACATTGCCAATGTTAGTAAACGTTGATTTATATATTTGTGATATTCGGATGTATAATTCTGATAAATTTACCAACTGAAACATTGTAATCTACTGAACGGATGTGTACAAACCTATGTATTTATATTAACATAAACACGGTAGATATTTTTATCTATACTAATAATATAAAGCTGATCAATTTGTTTGTTTGAATGCTCATATCTCAAAACTACTAGACCGATTCCATAAATTCACTGACACAGTGATATAGGCTATATATGTACCGCGAAGAAAGCCGGGGCGGATAGCTATATCACCCACGAAGATGATAAATAAAACACAAAAGCACAGCTTATAAACGTGTATTTATTTCAGGAATAAAACACTGCAATATCTATAATATACATTTCACTTATACATACAACCGCCGTTCTGCCCGTAGTGAGATACATACATACTAACTGGTTTACATTATATATTACTTGTCTAACCGCGAGGCCGCTCTGTATCAGACGCCACTAACCACTTATGATTCACTTGTATTTTAAATCCAAACATATATGACAAATGAATCAACTCATATGTCTGCTCACACAATGACAGACACATGAAATTCACAATCAAATATTATGTATACGCTCACATTCCGATAACATGATATATGTCCTCGCTTATTCCTTGCGTCTGATACAAAGACTCACTCAAATTCCCTTACCCTCCGTACTGTCCGCGTGCGGACGAAACGAACACAAAAAATGCTGTGAAAAACAATACGCAAGCGAAATTTATAATGTCAAACTTGTATCAAGTATTGTTGAATAGAAATAATACTTCCGACTCAATAAACATTATTATTATGGTCAAACATATCTACTTGACGTAGGCGACTGATGGTATTTCTAGTATTTTTCACATTTAATATACTTAGACAGGAGTATTCCCCATTAGAAAGCTGTGTGAAATCACTTTAGTTTGAGTTAAATTAGAACTCATGACCAATTATTTAATATACAACGAATCGCAAGTATTATTCGATTCGAATTCGTCAAAATCGTAAAGTCATGTCCGATATAATGAAACATTTTTAATTCTAACCTACCGCTATTAATCTGTCACTGTTAATTTAATTTATTTATCCGTAAATAGCGGTCATTAGACTCAAAAATATTCATCTGATATTTATCTTCGTTTAAAAGTGCCATTTAGAAATGGTATCGTCATTATTTTATCGGTCTTATAAAATCTTTTACACATTACTAAATGTGTGTTAGGAAATCTCAAGCCCGTTTAATAAATGAAAAAAAAAATGCAAAAAATTTCCGCGCAAATTACTGTTAACACAGAATGTACGTATTTTTAAGGACGATAATTATTATATAAATATTTTTTCACATTCATTTTGACATATTGTGAAACTTAGAAGTTATTTTGAAACTACGTGCGATTATAATGTTTTAGATGGATAATTAGATAAAAATAAACACAAAAATCAAGGGCCCTATATATATATACATTTCACATTATTTCGAATTTCGTAAATTTCTTTGAATACCAAGTTAGTTTTATTTTGTATGTTAAATAAAATCCGTTTCTGATACATAATAAAAGCTGCTCGACAAACAGTTATATTTAGCTTATCTATTTACTAAACGTAAGCAAAAAAGGCGCATTTATAAATTTCTTTTTTTTATCACGATTGCATTGCCAGCTCCAAACAAAACACATCTGACATCTGTCACAGCGAAAAAAAAATTTTTTGACATCTGACATTAGTTTTTTTTTTAAATAATTTTTTTGCATTTTTTTTTTTCAATTCTCTTATTTATGGTTCTGCCTCAACGCGGCCGCGATGTCCCGCACGTCGAGCTGCACCTTCGGCTTGTGCTGCGGCGGCTCGAAGTAGAAGTCGAAGCGTTTGAACGACTCTATCTCGCGCTCGGAGACCTCGAGCGACGACAGATTTGTGATGCTGCGGTCCGGCAGGAACACGCTCGTCTCTGGAATGCGACAGTTTTTCAATTGAGAATATATTCATTATAATACTAGCTGTTCGCCACGATTTTGACGTAATTTTTTTTTATTTTTCAGAATGTGTATCCCAAAAATAAGGCGGACACATTTCCAGCCGACCAAATATCTGCATAAGTCGTGTAACAATCACTTTTTTATAGATAGATAGATCTATCTACACATAAAATATACATTTTAATTTTACAAACGTGTCCAATATTTACTTACGTATACTACGTATCTCTCCCTAAATACTAGAATAGTGTGAATTTGGTCAGTTGTAGAAAAAAAATTACAAAAAACATGAAAACCTATATGTGTTTATCAGCTATTTAATGCACTATTATAAATTTAAATTTAAATTAATTCAAATTTTTTTCTTTGATTGATTGATAACTCTTTCTTTGCACCATTAATAATATAATACTAAAAAAGCGGCCTCATCGTTAAGATAGCGATGTCGTCCAGGCAACTACAGATCAAGGATTAGAGGTTTTCTTAAAAAACTTTCAAGGCAAAAAAAAGCAGAAAAACTTATTATTATTGATTTTTTTTTCTTATCATTTCTTATCAAATCAATATGAACTTATTTATATTGATTTGATAAGTAATGTATATATACACTGAGTTTTTATGTTTGTTTATGACAAAACAATTCTAAAATATATGCCTATATATAATTTTTCATAATTAAACCTTACCGGGGTGCGCATGTCTGTCCGTGTCGCACGCAGATTCGCAATTCATTGAATTATTCGACGACTGCATGCCTGGAATGATAATGTTTTATCATTTTTATTATAACCAACACGCTTTTATTAACTACACCTGTATGTTTGTGTGTAACCGACTCGTTTAAGACTCGATTTTGCGCCACATCAAACGGACAGACTGAACTCAAACTCTGTACACTTATCGCGGATCGGTGACAATACAATAATTTCAGGAGTTTATCTTATTATCCTGATTAGGATCGACGGGATTAAATAATTTCCACACGTACACTATAAGAGCAAGTGAGGCAGTTTAGTTAAATCTATCATTAAAGCGTTCTTTTTTTAGTTTTTTGTATCTACATATATTTATATTAGTACGTACGTCTTCACGCCTGGACCAATTTCAATAAAATAACAAATGAATAAACTACGATAAACTTTATCAGTCTGTCTTTCACTTGATAAAGCTTAAGGCGAGGTGAGTTCAGCGATTAGCCTCTATTGAGGGGGTGAGGTGCGGGGTCTGAGGGAGGCACGCCCGC
>NW_024045140.1:334242-342707 GCF_012273895.1 Zerene cesonia
CGCGTTTAAAATCCGTTAAAAAGTTTTTAATTCCTAAATGTATAATACTCGCGTAAAATCAAACACAAGAAAATACTATCTCTTTATTTGTTCCTAATGTGTTGAAAAAGTTGTAAGTCGAGTGGCGAGTCAGGCGCGCGGCGGCTTGTGCGCCGGCTCGAGCGGGCGGCGCTTGCGCGCGGGCGGCGCGCAGGCCACCAGCCCCGCGTGCGCCTGCGCCGCCACCAGCATGCCGAGCTGCGCGTGCGCCTGCGGGCACGCACGCTTAAATGTACTAGCGGTCCGCCCCGACTTCGCCCGCGGTACATATATAGCCTATAATAGCCTTCCTCGATAAATGGGCTATTAATGCTGAATGAATTTTTCAAATCGGACCAGCACTAATCGCACATAATGAACGCACTAATCCCAGGAGGACCTCCTCCTTTTAGTTTTTCCATTAGTGCGTTCAAACAGGCAAACAAACAAACTCTTCAGCTTTATTATATTAGGAGATACGATATATTACAGCTGAAACCCGTTTAACCTTACGACGCGTGTTCTCAAATTACGACAAATAAGTTTGTATGTCAAAATTAATAATGAAAGCGGACAACTGAGTTAGTGGTTCGCCTGATGGCAAGTGATCACCACCGCCCATGAACAGAGGAGAGGTAGCGCCTCTACGCTGTCCGCTTTTGAGGGGTAAGGGAAAAGGAAAGGATTTATGTCAGGGAAAGAAGGAATGGACCGAGACGGGTGCGAAAAAGGAAACGGGCCTCCAGTTCGTAAAGCAAGCAAGTAAACGCGTGAAAAACTTGAATTACTTTTGAAACTGAAGTTTTATTTTGGTCCACGTCGGTTTATGGAGAAAACGCGTCGCAGTGAAGCGGTTTTAACGGTAACGTACACAATATATGGCAATTTTTTCTCAAGTTTTACTAGTTGACGTGACTTCGTTTTATCGGCTAATACGAGCGAGTGAATAATAGTAAAATATGTCAAGATGCATTAAAACGGCGAAGGAAAACATCGTGAGAAAACCGGCATGTCCGAGAATCAAAAGTTCGACGATATGTGACATCTGCCAACCCGCACTTGGCCAGCGTGCTGGATTATGGCCTGAACCCTCATAGGAGGCCTATATCCCAGTAGTGGGAACATATATATATGTATATATATGGGCTGATGATGATGATGATGCTAAGTTGTATGTTGAGAAAATGTAAAAACTATGTCCCAAAATACGGGGTGTCCCGCCGATGGTGTACAATTCTTAAATTGACACGCGTATTGAGTGAGCGTTTAATTTTGAGTCGGTTTTAAGTACCACCTCATACTGACCTCGTATATCTAACTCGAGTACACATCGACATGTGTGTGAGCTCATAGTGTGAGTTGAGATGAGTTTGAGTTCGGAGTACACATCGACATTTATGTGAGCTCAGATGAGTGTGAGTTGAGATGAGTTTGAGTTCAGTTTGAGTGTCGCTCACTTCTTACATCCAACTCAAGTACACATAGAATACCTCGACGTGTGTGTGGTCATAGCGTGAGTTGAGTGCAACCCCGAGTGTGAGTTATGTCGAGTGTACTTGGTACACCTCGACATGTGTGTGCTGATAGTGTGAGTTTAGTTGAGTTTGAGTTAGGTTTGTGTGCCACTCACCTCCTCGAACATCTCCTTCGCCATCGTGTAGACGCTGTGCGAGCTGCTATTGTATATAAGCGCATTGGAGAGCATCAGCAGTACGTCCCGTTGGAACTGCGCCGTCGTTCTGCGGGGGGACAGGGGGACAAGTTGTACACACGAATTTTGTTGGATGTTGGATAAGGATATATTGTTGGATAAGGGGGGCATGTTGCAGAGCTAAGATTGTTGGATAAGGAGGACAAATTGTACACCCAAGTTTGGATCTGTGGGACGAGTTCTACAACCAAGTTTGTTGCATCAGGGGGACAAGTTGTACACCCAAGTATGTTGGATCAGGGGGACAAGTTGTACACCCAGGTATGTTGGATCAGGGGGACAAGTTGTACACCCAGGTATGTTGAATCAGGGGGGCAAGTTGTAGAGCCAAGTTTGTTAGATCAGGGGGTACCGGTTGTATACCTCAGTTTGATGTATCAGGGGGGATAAGTTGTACATCCAAGTTTGTTGGATCAGGGGGGCTTGTTGTACAGCTACGTGGTGTACAAATTAAGTTTTTCTTTTATGTCACCGTCAGCAATGGAGCTGGTGGGTCGCCTGATGTTAAGCGGTACCACCGTCCGTGGACATTTGGAGAGGCGTAAGGTTCATTGCAGAC
The DNA here is from genome assembly GCF_012273895.1 of Zerene cesonia. Taxonomy (NCBI): domain Eukaryota; kingdom Metazoa; phylum Arthropoda; class Insecta; order Lepidoptera; family Pieridae; genus Zerene; species Zerene cesonia. The sequence continues at coordinate 336,531 of NW_024045140.1, forward strand.
CGAGCGCCTCTACAAATCTATTGCCGGTTTCGATTTGAAAAGGGATTAAGAAAGGATTGGCGAGAGGAATAAAGAAAGGAATGGGAAGACTAAAGAAAAGGATATGGGCTTCCGGCTCCCCCACTCACCGAACGAAACACAGCTAGTAAGCTAGTAAGAAGCTACTTCACGCCGGTCTCCAGTGGGGGTGCGGTACTTTCCCGGTACGAGCTGGCCCAATTTCTTGTGTTTGTTATATCAATGGGATGTCAATGGGACGTATGGTACACCCATGTGTTGGGGTTAATTGTATGCAAAAAATCATTCATTCATCTTTCTCATTTAACTAAACTAAACAAATACAATCTATACACAAAAAAAAGTTGAAATATACGCAAACGATACATTAATTGTTTGAGAAAAATTCATTTATAAGATGTAGTGGGTATTCTGGGGGGGGGGGGGGCTTAGTCTCACCTGATGACCCCCGAGTCAATGTTCCGGCGGATGGTGGACAGGTCCATGGGCCGCTTTATCAGCGAGCTGTAGCCGGGCGCCTCCTCGTCGGTGATCGGCCGCAGGAACAGCGACGCGTACTTGTGCGCGCACAGCCTGGGAACGCATGCTCTGATTGTTTTGTGTTTTATTTATCTATGTTTGTCTATTGTGTTTTGTTGATAATATTTCATCTTTTTAAAGGTAATTAAAGACATATATTTAATTTCTTTTTTCTATTAGGCACAAGAGAAACAAATAAAATATATGTGTATGTAAACGCAGTCGACGCTGAAAGGCAATCAGCACTTAAGACAGCCAGTACTGGAACAGTCAGCACTGAAGAAACTCAGCACTGACAGACAATCAATTCTGCGCGGCAATCAGCACTGACAGTCAGCGCTGACAATCGCGCACGCACCTGCCGTACACGAGCATGACGCTCTTCCTCCACAGGCGGTGTTGCCGCTCCGCCTCGCTCGAGCTGGGCGACTCGGGCGCGCTCTCCGACCCGGAGCACGCTGCGGACGAGAATCGTTTATTTATTCTTCATACACTAGCTCTCTGCCCCGGCTTCGCCCGTGGTACATATGTAGCCTAAAGCCTTCCTCAATAAATGGGCTATCTAACAATGAAAGAATTTTTCAAATCGGACCAGTTGTTCCCGAGATTAACGCGTACAAACAAACTCTTCAGCTTTATTCATATAAATAACTAGCGGTCCGCCCCGAGCTCACCCTTGGTACATATGTAGCCTGTGGCCTTCCTCGATACATGGGCTATCTGACACTGAAATAATTTTTCAAATCGGACCAGTAGTTCCCGAGATTAACGCGTACAAACAAACTCTTCAGCTTTATTCATATAAATAACTAGCGGTCCGTCCCGAGCTCACCCTTGGTACATATGTAGCCTGTGGCCTTCCTCGATACATGGGCTATCTGACACTGAAATAATTTTTCAAATCGGACCAGTAGTTCCCGAGATTAACGCGTTCAAACAAACTCTTCAGCTTTATAATATTAGTATAGATATAACTCGTTGGAGAAAGGTGAAGTCCCGACTCCCTCAGTTGGGTATGGATCAGATTATATACATCTGTTTCACTGGACAACTTTCAAAAAAAAAGGAATCATAAAAATCGATTCACCCAGCTCTGGGATAAAACACACAAAAAAAAAATACAGTCGAATTCATAGGGAACCTCATTTTCATGTTAAAAACAATCACATGAAAGACAGAAATTTCACTCACTTCTCGAATCCGACTTTTTCTTTCTCGAATAATCTCTTTTCTTCTTCCCGTCTTTCTCTTCTTCTCTACTTAACTGTAAATAGAATTATATTATTACTATTTCATCGTTTTCCTTTCAATTTTAAGTAAATAACACAATTCATTACGATCTATATAATTTAATTGGTATAATTTTTAATGTCGTTATAAAAACCGGACATTATTAGAAATGGCTATATTTTCTTAACTTGTCTACAACACAGGCTACAAGTTAACGATCAAGATTCTAGATTCTTGAATCTAAATAATCCAATATATCGTACCAAATCTAATAAGACATTAAAGAAAAAAATTCCCCATATATTACAAGATCCATCACCTTTATATAAAGAAAGATTCTTAAACCGAATATGACTTCTTGTAAAAGCATCCCTAAAAAGAGACAGCAAGAGTTTTCTAAAAGCCAGCAAGAGATCCCTCACCTCCATGGGAGTGTCGTCGTCCGTCTCCGTGTGCGTGTCTTCTTCTTTCTTCTCTTGCGCCAACGACTCCTCCTTTATCATCTCCTTCAGTGGAATTGAGTCCTGAAAGAGTTTCACTCAAACTCAAACTCAAAGCCTTTATCATTTCACCTTTTTTTCTCAGAAAGGAAATAAAATTTAAATAAATGTAAAATGTGCCCCATATAGGGCACACAAGGGGACATGGCGTCAAACCCACCTCGGCATCTTCATCCTTTCTATCATCCTCCGACACCTTCTCCTCTCCACTCTGCTCTTCCGTCTCTCTCTTCTCTTCTACTATCTCCTGTTTCTCCTCCTTAACCTCCGGCGGTGGAGTCGGTTCTTTGACCGGTTCTGGAACTTGATTTGATTGATTTCTTATTATAACATTAAACAATAAATAATTAAAAATTGTTTGAAAGCTTGAAAAAAAAAAACGTAAATTTCTCTAGAACTTTATAAAAGACTAGCTGTGCCACGCGGTTTCATCCGCCTATGTTGTTAGTATCCCGTAGGAATATCCCGTAGGAAGAGTTGCCTATATATTATTCCAGTTGTCCAGCTGTCTACGTACCAAATGTCATTGCAATCGGTTCTGTAGTTTTTGCGTGAAAGAGCAACAAACACACTCACATCCTCACAAATTTCTGCATTTATAATATTAGTAGGATTAAAAGTATTCGTTCTTTCTCTTGTCCGTTTTTTAAATATTCGAACAATTCACTAACCCACACACTCACTCACTCACTCACTCACTCACTCACTCGCTCCCCCACCCACTCACTCACCAGCGGGCGGATCCTCCGGCGGGAGCGGTATATCCTCAGGCTGCAACTCCATCACATCGAGCGCGGCTACTTCCGGTGGCTCGTCTTCCTGATGCTGACCTTCCTCCACTAACGGCTCCGATTGTGATCTGTAATTATAAGCAATTATCTTATGCCCGCGGCTTTCCAAGCGTTTTATTCGAATTACTTTAATAGATGTTATCATATAAGCCCTCCTTTTGAATGAATATTCTATCTATTTAAAAAAAAACCATCAAAATCCGTCACGTAGTTTTAAAGATTTAAGCAAACATACATACGAACCCGGAAGGCGACTTTTACTTTATACTATGTAATGATAATGTTACGATATTATGTTAGTTATTTTTTAAATACATGATTTCTAAAACCCAAAAAAAAAAACAAAATTGTATAAAAGACGGTCTTATAGCATACGGCGATCTCTACCAGCCAGTAAACATTGATAATATGTCATCCTAAGAGACAAAAACTCACTCCTCTACGATCTCCTCCTTGACCGGCGGCTCTTCGTTGACTACTGCCATCTCTTTCTCCTTCTCTTCTTCTACAACTTCTACCATCTCTTCTTCGGGCGGAATTTCCGGTTCCTTTGGTTGTATTTCCTCTTTTACCTGTAAATATACCATTACTTTGAACGTTCCTGACGGCTGGACCGATTTTGATAGAACTTTACGTTACTAGCAATTTATCGCACTGGCATAAGATAAAAATTAGATCAAAATGAAAAATATCTACCCACTAGCTGTAGCCCGCGGCGTCGCTCGCGTAGTAAGTACCCAGGTAAAAAGTATCCAATATGCTAATCCAGACTATAATCTACTTCAGAACCGAATTCCATACATATACAGATGAGCTGTTTTCGCGTAAGAGTAACAAACATCCATACATACATACATCCATACTTATAAACTTTCACATATCTAATATTAGTATGATTATATATTACACATATCAGCAGTGGTGGCTCAGTGGTGAGAACCTCGGACTTCAAAATCGATAAGTCGGGGTTCGAGACCGGGCGAGCGTGCAGGAAATAAATTGATTTTTCAATTTATCTGCACATGTGGATAACATCACCACTGCTTAAAACGGTGAGGGAAAACATCGTGAGGAAACCGGCATGTCCAATAATCAAAAAGTTCGACGACATGTGACATCTGCCAACCGGCACTTGGCCAGCGTGCTGGATTATGGCCTGAACGCTCATAGCAGGCCTGTGTCCCAGCAGTGGGAACATATAAGGGCTGATGATGATGATGATGATATATTACACAACTAAATATATTGCTATCTAACAGCACAAGAATCCATGAATCTCTCTCTCTCTCTCTCTCTCAGAATCTATCAAACAGTCTACATTTTCAATGGCAACGGACGAACAAACAAACAATCAAATCCTTTGCCGTTACAGTACAAAAATTATAGATTACCTTCTGCCCTTCGGGCTGTATAACCTTTATTTCCGGCGTCGGGAACTTCACTTCCGGGAACGACACCTTCACTTCCGCCTCCGCCGGCGGGGCGGGGGGCGTCTCTTCGACTTCCGCCGGCTGTTCCACTTGCACTTCCTCCGTCTAAGTGGGAAAAGCGATATTTACAATAAAAACAGAAATTTTCATCCTTTAAATCAAATGTTTAGGGAGGAAGGGGGGGGGATTTGTTAATAAAAAGAACTTTCATTAATTTCTATCATCTTTACCATTTCCACGTCAGCCGTTTCCAGGGTGTCCGGTTCGACGATTGGCTCGGTCGCGTCAGTTTCCATCTGAAATGAATAAACAAATAAATAAATAAATAAAAAAAAGTTGGAGAGAATTACTATTTTTTCACAAAAAGAAAAAAAATTGTTTTTGTGTTTGTTGCGTCTGACTATCGACTGGGTGAACCGATTTTGATGATTCCTTATCATTTGATAGCCGTTGCCTTCCGTGTAAATTTCGTCCAGTTCTGACAATTTTAAGGCGATTTAGTTTCCTCTTTTTTGTAAAAAATATATATCTTCTATTATTATTATTATTATAAATTTCTTTATTCTCCATAATTATCTTATATACAAAATTCCCGGGTCACAATTTTAGTTACAGAACTCCTCCGAAACGGCTGGACCGATTCTAATGAAATTCTGTGTGCAACTCCTCCGAAACGGCTGGACCGATTCTAATGAAATTCTGTGTGCATATCGGGTATGTCTGGGAATTATGAGGCCAACATCTATTTCTCATACCCCTAAATGATAAGAGTCAGGCAGAACAGCGTTTGCCGGGTGCAGCTAGTTTTAATATATACTAGCTTACCCGGCCTAATAATTCAAAAATATTATGATTAAATATTGGGATAATTAATCGAAATATCTTAAGTTGGACCAAATCACACATAAAATGCCAAATTTCATCAAAATCGGTTGAGTTGGTGAAGAGTTCATTGGTAACATACATCATGACACTGGACTTTTCTTATATATTAAAAGATAAATATAATAATTGTATTTTTTATTTTATAACATTTTAACTCACACTCATGAATTGCATTAAATATAAAAAGAATGTCAAAAAATACCTTAATATCCTCTGGTATAGTCGGTGCCGGTTCGTCTGTCTGTTCATCCTCCTTCTTAAACTGTTTCTCGACCCTGAGACATTAATTGCATAAGCTCGAAACTCGCAACTCATACGTTTATTCAATCAATAAGACTTCTTATAGGAGCTCTAGCTGCGCCCCGCGGTTTCACCCGCGTAAGTCCGTTTCCAGTAGGAATATCGGTATAAAAAGTTGCCTATGTGGTACTCCAGTTGTCCAGCTGTCTACGTGCCAAATTGAATTGCAATCGGTTCAGTAGTTTTTGCGTGGAAAGAGCAACAAACACACACACATCCTCACAGACTTTCGCATATTAGAAGGAAGTAGGATTATAAAGCTGAAGAGTTTGTTTGTTTGGACGCATTAATCTCAAGAACTACTGGTCCGATTTGAAAAATTCTTTCAGTGTTAGATAGCCCATTTATTGAGGAAGGCTATAGGCTGTATATGTACCACGGGCGAGGCCGGGGCGGCCCGCTAGTCTTAAAGCCCTAGAGTATTGGGAATGCCACTCACCTAGGAGAAGCCTTGTGCATGGTCGTCACTGGTGGTATATTTATGTCAATATCCCTGAAGGCGTA
>NW_024045140.1:342855-356444 GCF_012273895.1 Zerene cesonia
GGGGGGTTTATTCTCTTTAAGTTTTTAGTTTTATAGCATTGAAATGCTTTATAAAATGAGAGAGAATTTTAAAATTTTAAAAAATTCTCACTTCATAAAGCATCTCAATGCTATAAAACTTAAAATTAAATTAAACAAAGGGCGCGTTCCATCGATACAATATTGTATCATTGAAATAATGTTTCGTATTGGTTGTGATGGTTCTTAATCATCTCAATAGATGGCGCGGGGTGCGCCTTAGGCACATGAAACCGAAAGAGTAGAAGAGATTCGATCACGGGTGGTTCTCGGCCGGCTAGGCGTTGTTACGGTTCGGCAAAAAGACGCGGGTTCGAATCCCGCCCCGTGATCGATTTTTTTCTAATCTTCCAAAAAATTTCCCATTTATAAAAGCATTTCAATGCTATAAAACTTAAAATTAAAAGTAAGATTAGAAGAAAGAGAAGAAAGAGTAACACAGTTAAAAGTTTATTGTGAATTGTTTCCAATTACCCTGATTGATTATATCGACAAAAGCATTTTGAAAAGAAACTCACACCCACTCCGACCGTCACTTTAACCAACTCACACACACTCCGACCGTCACTTTGACCAACTCACACCCACTCCGACCAACTCACACCCACTCACCCTTCAACTGGTGTTCGATTTGCACCAACTGACTCTTAATATGTTCTATCGCCGCGTGCTTGTTCTCATGCGGCTGCTCCAGCAGGAGGGACAGCGTCGGCGCACCGGCGCTCGGCGATATCGCGTCTGGGCGTGCGGAAAACATACACGTAAATTTTAATAACACGCAACGATTGTTTCTAACAAGTGTATTGAAATATACAAATCAAATCAAATCAAATCAAATCAAATCAAATTAATTTATTGTGATAGATACGTTAGATTAAACGTTTATTAAAAGAACACATAAAATACACGACAATTACAATATAAAAACAACTAAACAAACAATGAAAAATCAACACACAGAGGAGAGAACAGGACGGAGACAAATGTGCACTGTGTTCTTAAAAAGGGTCTCGGCTCAGCATAAATGTCAGAGTCAATAGAGACCCTGACGCTGATATTCCACCAACACCACTAGAGGGTAGAAGAATAAAAGATATTAAAAATAAAAGTGCACCGAGTCATACAGAAATAAATTCTACAAATAAACTCGACGAGAGCACAACAGGTGTTCTTATCACTACAGTAGCGATCTCTTCCAGACAATCTGGTGGTCAAGGAGACGCTATATATATATATATATATATATATATATATATATATATATATATATATTAGCGCATATTTAGTAAAAACAGGGCAGAGGGTGCTATAAAAATAAATGTAATCCTACTTCCTACTATCCTATCATTCTAATATTATAAATGCGAAAGTTTGTAAGGATGTGTGTGCGTTTGTTGCTCTTTCACGCAAAACCTACTGAACCTATTGCAATGAAATTTGGTACGTAGATAGCTGGACAACTGGAATAACATATAGGCAATTTTTATCCCGATATTCCTACGGGATACCGACTCACGCGGGTGAAACCGCGGGGCGCAGCTAGTACATGATAAGCATAAAATATTACAAAAAGATAACATTACATTACATTTCCATAAAATTAAATCCAATAGCTTAGAATCAAATCAAACTTATAGACAGTCAAATCAAATCATACATATCAAGTATCCAGCTCAACAAATCAAATATAAATTTAAATTATAAGCAATCAAATCAAATATCAAATCAAATCAAATATTTGAATTCATTACTCACCAACCACATTAGCTGGGTGCGTTATGTGCTGTGGGGTCGTGACCACGGGGGTCGACTTTAGCAGGGACGACAGAAGCGGTGACGACGGTGTCGACGATGCGGCTGAAATTAACAAATTTGTCTATGGGTGAAACGATTGATTTATCTAAATATAGATGTAAAAATAATTCGATTTGTCCTTGCTGGAGCAGCATCGACTGAACGCAGGACCACAGGGAACGTGGTTTTAGTCGGTAGGAATCCCGACATAAACCCACGGCTCCTGTCCCGTTAATGGAAGTCAGCAAGTAGATGTGTAAATTTTTTTTTATGCCACCGTCGGCAATGGAGCTGGCGGGTCGCCTGATGGTAAGCGCTACCACCGCCCGTGAACATTTGGAGCCTCTCCAAATGGATTGAAGGCTTCAAATTGGAAAGAGATTAGAAAAGGATTGCTTGGAGGAATAAAGGAAAGGGAAGGGAAGAGTAAGGAAAGGGATGTGGGCCTCCGGCTCCCCCACTCGCCGAACGAAGCACAGAACTATGCTATTTCACGCCGGTCACCTGTGGGGGTGTGGTACTTCTCCGATGCGTGCTGGCCCAATTCGTGCCGAAGCGTGCTCGACTACCACAATAAAATAATGACAAACACACTGAAGCCCACACACACGCACTCACCCGCGGCAGGGGGCTGCGCGCTCGGGCGCCACGTGCGCTCGGCGCGCGCCCGCTTCTCGTCCCTCTCTTTCAGCCACGCGGCGCGGCGGGCGCTCTCCTTCTCCCTCGCACGCTTCGCCGCCTCTATCCCCGACCAGAGCTCGTGCAGGCGCTCCTCGGGCGTGCTCGCATTGCGCACCTCCGATATCTCGTTCTGTGTATTCGAATTCAATTTCAAATTCAACTTCAAAATTCAACTTCAAATTCAATTTCAAATACAACATCATGGTCAAATTCAATTCCACAATGAAATTTTGAATTTATTTTATACTTTAATTCGATTTCAAAATAAAAGAAAGGAAGATATATATGAAAAGCCATTTAGTAATAACAAAAGCTAAATAGATATTTTTTGTGATATGATGACAGATGCAATTATATTTATAACTAGCTGTGCGTCCCGGCCTCGCCCATTGCAAAAACTGTGTCTACGCCTATGTGGTCTATGTCACTCAGTGAAATTGCAGCTTTCTAAAGAATTCTTGAAATAGGTTCAGTGGTTTTTGTGCATTATAAACATACAAAAATACAAAAGTTTCCTCTTTATGATAGTAGTGTAGATAGACAACCAAATATAAGTTTTGAAAAAAAATCAAATCAATTGTTTTCAAATTCAAATTTAAAATTTGAAATTTGAATAACCTTAAGCTGCTCGTACTGCTGGTTCATCTCCGCAATGCTGCTCTGTATCTCGTGTATGCGCTGCTCCGTTAGCCGTTTGAGAATGCACTCCTGCGGCGTCTCGACCCCGCCCTCCGAGTTGCGTTTCTTGCGCTTCGGCGTCTCCACGTGCTCCAACAGTGCGCCATACTGCGCTGCGCAGCTGGAAATTCAAATCAAATTCAAATCAAATTTAAATAAAATTCAAATCAAATAATTATTAGCTATATTTAAATCAAAATTCGACATTATTTTTATTAGTAGTGGTTGCCTATAATTATGACAGGAAATTCAAAAGCACTAAGTGACAGCACTAAGTCTTTGTTTGTAATTTCCCTAAAACTTTTTAACCACCCCCACCAAACCACCTTACCCACGTTTGTCATGTTGATGATCCCTGAAATGTAATAAATAAATAAAACTCGTTTTTTTTGTATGTCACAACTAAGGGTGAGTTAAGTGTATTTTATAATGCCAGAGGCATGTGTTTGTTCAAGTGCATTTAAAATAATTGTTTTCTACAGAAAAAGATCACCAACTTCACCCCAGGGGTGGGGTGAAGTACCACCGCAGATTTTAAACTGGGACCAATTGACAACAAATTGTTTTTGTCCTATAGAGCACAAAAATAATTACGCGAATTTATCGAAAACTCACAGAAATATCCACTAACAAGACCGAAAAAGGAGAATACAGTGGATTGTGGCGTGTGTATCATTTTGGGAATGTTGGTTAATAAACAGATTAATATATTATGATATGTGTTAGGATATAAATATACTAATTTCATAGTGTGCTGTTATTAAGCATATGAAATGGAAAAAATAGCATAACATTTTCTTCGGTTTGCTTTAAAATTAAAGACATTTTAACGGATTTTAAATGAAATTTATTCATTGTGCCCCGCGGTTTCACCCGCGTAGTCTGTATCCCGTAGGAATATCGGGATAGATAGTTGCCTATATGTTATTCCAGTTGTCCAGCTGTCTACGTACCAAATTTCATTGCAATAGGTTCAGTAGGTTTTGCGTGAAAGAGCAACAAACGCACACACATCCTTACAAACTTTTGCATTTATAATATTAGTAGGATGTTATTTAACTAGACTTTATGTACTCTTTACAGTTTGCATGGTCACATCAAGACTGATACTATAATGAATAAATTGTTTAAAATCTGTTAAAGTCTTTAATTTCTTAAAGTAGAATAAATTCCATCACTGAGATGGGATCATAACTCAGGCGTTACCAGAGTATGGCAATTGACTCGGATTCAAATCCTATTGGGATATCTAATTTTTTCTACACATTAAACAGTTTATACATATGTACTAATGTTTCTCGTATATAAATGTAATGTAAAAGTCATAGCTTCCTAGTAAAGAAACATAAATTTTTTTGAGTAATTACTGAGTGAAATCATAACAATAAAACAAATAATAGAAACTTCTTTAGATTAACTATTGTTTCACATATACATATTTAATGTAGCTGTGTAAAAAGCATAGAAAACTTTTCATAGAAGGCAAGAACCGCATGGGAGCATAAAGCCTCCTTGCTTAGTTATATTTTATGAATATTGACATACTAAATATAAGACATATCTATTCTAACATATAAATAAGAGTGTTGTCAGTACTTTGAACGCCTCCTCGGTATATTGGTTAACATGTGAGCACAGAACCGAGGGGACCTGGGTTCGAATCCCGGTGGAGACACAGAAAAAAAAACTCGGTCTGGCAGGATACAGAAGGCTGATCACCTTGTCCATAAAGAAAATCGATCGGTTAAACAGATGTATATCATCTGCCCCATTCCCTACTAGGAGATATGGGACTTCACACTTCGTCAGTACTTTAATTTTCAAATGTTTATGAATTATAAACATTAAGTAGACTAATTCAATAAGCATACTCGGCTATTCTAATAATGTAAAGCGTTTTTAGTGTTTGTAATGACTTAACTCGAAAATTCTATCACAGATTGACATAGGTCAGTTATTTTCAATTATCTATCGGCTGGGTCACTGTGCCGTTCTATATACACACCTTTTCTGTGAATACCAATCGGCCGGTCTGTTTGGTTCACCTATGGTCTTTAGAGCCCGGGATACTGACATCCAATTTTGATCGCCGCTTCTGACGACCGCGGACGCAAGACATAGCTGTTCTCGAACGTTCCACGTGTCCAGTGGCACACGTTTTAATTGTAAACGCTCCTGTATAGAACTCATTTCACATTTATATATGGTTGCAGCGGTTTACATAAACAAAACATCTGCAATGCATCACCAAAACTATTGACAATTGACATTAGACTTGTATTTTTAATTTCAAAACGTCAATGTCATTCAAGTAAAATCCTTTTTAAAACGTCTATGGTGGAATCGGGAAGATCTATAGACACAAAGGAAAAGAACGTTTTCCTATTCGCTTTATGAATCACGGTTCAGAATTTAGTTTAAAGAATGCGCTCATTACATTACACTAAATTTAGTCTTCGGGATTTAGGAATGTGTAATCGCGATCAGCGATTTAGCATATTAAATTTAGAAGTCAGGATGAGTGAATCAGATAGAAGTTAAAGTAGTCTCATTTAAACACTTTTACTATGAATAGCCTAGAATTTTTAGTTGGATTTTTGTTGTCAACAAGGTTTAGGATGATTGTAAATTTGTGGAGTAGAAAGGTGGTGATATCTCATCGGAAAAGGGAGGATTCTGACAAGTCTACGCGAATGGCCGGCCGGTAAAGCCCCTGGTTGAAGCTTAGTTGAGAAACTTTGTTACTGTTGCATTAAAAATATAATTGCTGGAATGTTTTAATGGTCCCTAGGGAAAAAGAACTGAAAATAGCAAGACCTACTGAATGGAGACTTTTTGAAAAGAGAGAGAACTGTAATAAGGATTTACGAAAATTCGCTTGTCACGTCCGGAAATCGAATTACAAAAAGAAAAATTAATCACTCTATATAATTCTCACAATCGAATCAATGTAAAAGATAATATTTATTTTAAATTGCATTATTTTGTTGTTAAAAAAGCTACTAATAAATGGAATTGCTTTTGATACGTCATTATTACCGACTAGCTGCGCCCCGCGGTTTCACCCGCGTTAAGTCCATATCCCGTAGAAACATCGGGTTAAAAAGTTGCCTATATGTTATTCCAGTTGTCCAGCTGTCTACGTATCAAATTTCATTGCAATCGGTTCAGTAGTCCTTGCGTGAAAGATCAACAAACACACACATCCTTACAAACTTTCGTATTTATAATATTAGAAGGACATGTATATATATAATAGGATTCCTTGCTAAAAAGTACATAATACAAATAGAAGCGGAAAAAAATAACTCCTTTCATGTTTCGATTTTCATTTAAAACCCTTGATGCTAAATTGTGGTAGGGGTTTGTTGTGTATGCATATATGTATATATTGTATGTTTCTTTATCTTCGATGTATCAGTTTTATTGAATTAAGTATATTCTATAGAATCATATAATACATAGATAGTATACAGCGATTGCCATTAAATAAAAAAAATTAATCAAAACAGGGATGGTAGCAGCCACAGATACACAAAAATGATAATAGACAATATATTTATTATAAAAAAATCAATAATTATATTTCTTCCAACAATGCTAACAATTCAACATATGCTTCTTCTATTATGTGCGGTTGATTCATTTTATCTCTGAGTTTCTGCCATTCCTCAATTAATTTACAATATTTCTTATGAATATTTTTATGTCTCGCCCCATTTATATGGGTAATTATATTATACTCTTTAAAAGGCACTTTACTATCGCATACAGCACACAATAGTTCCTTTGGATTCTCTGTATTTTTCAAAAATGGAATTTCCTCCACCTTTAAAGTATGCTGAGTCACATTCTGGTCAATATTATAAGCCAATAATCGCATTTTTAGATCATTGAAAATGTCATCAAATGCTTTAAATTTATCATCTAAACTTTTCATTTTTGCCTTGTGTTCTACATCGTCTGTATGATTCAACGGGCTTTCTAAAAAGATGTTGCAAGGCAAGCAGAAGTATTTACCTTCACGTTCATATATTTTGTCAGCAGCTAACACCGCTTTGTACGCTTCCAGGTGGCCCTTGTCTACTCTGTGTTTTGCAAAGGCCGCTTCTGTATTCGGTACATTTATATTGCATACTTTACACATACGGGTCTCAAAGTTTCTCTTATGTAAGGCTCCGTTTATATGTTCTTCTATGTTTTTTGGGTGGCTCGATACATGAACCTTGCACTGTGCACAATAATATCGTTTTATAACTTGTTTTTTATTGGGGTTAGAGGGGACTCGGCTATTGGAGGTACTGGGAAACATCTTTCTTATTTCCAATTTGTTTTGATGGGAACGGCCATTGTTGTGTTGGAATATATTGTTTGTATTGTTTGGTATATTAACTTCGCAGATAGTGCAATAGTGGGGGGGTGTCTTTTCAGCTGTATCAGAATTTTTGTTTTTATCTTCTATTTCCGAGCGCGGTTCTACATTGTTACTCGCATCGTTGCCTTCGGTGATTTCAGTTGTCAAGTTATCATTTACATCAATACCCTTCAATTTAGCTTCTGATTTGTGCGAGTCGTTATTTTTGTGCGCTTTGATGTTTGTTTCAGTGTTAATTAGGTATATTTCGCACACTGCACAGTAATACGGCATTTCGGGGTCCACATCTGTATCCGATTCAATTTTGATCTTCATTGCGGTGTGTTTTTTTGTTTTTACGTGGAGTAATTCGTTGCGCTGTGCTATATATTCGTTACAAGCCCTACAGTACAGTATACCAAGGCACTTTTCAATCCAATTATCATATAGAATGTTGTTGTAGATATCTTTGTGGTTTGTCTTAGTAATGTGGTACGATATGGCCGTTTCCTCGTTCTGTATGAGATGTTGACAGACTTTACATAACAAATTGCAGTCCACTTCTTTCATCATATAGTGCACGTTGGATATTTTATTCATTTTGTGACGTGAACTGTTCACATGCCATTTTATATGGTTTACATGGACATCTGTTGTACAGGTTTCGCAGAAATATTTGTTACCACTTTTAAAGCTTATTTTTTCAGAATCTATGTCAATGTTACGTATATCATCCTCATAAATACCATCATCTACATCGTCATCAATCTCATCATCTTCATCTTCAACATCGTCATCAACATCAACATTTTCATCGTTTTCATCCTTGATTTCTGATTTTAGCGTTTCCAGCCGGCTCAATTCAACATTATAAAATATCACTTCGCATGGTTCATCTTTTATTGGTATATTCGAAATTTCATTGCCACTTTTTATGAGAGCTGTTTTTAATCGGTTCCCGTGGCGTTTTGTGTTGATGTGTCCATAAAGATCGTCAACCACATCATTACAAAGCACGCAATGGTATTTACCGTCGGTTATCTGAAACAAATATTTTTTATATTATAAACAAACTGACAAACTAATATTTTTCACTAACATTCTGCTCCAACTTAGCTTGTGGTATAATATTGCATTTACCACTCGGTGACCACGGACACATCCTTCCGCTGTATATTGCTAAAATATACCTATTCCACAGTACTTATAAATGGGTCAACCGTTTTTGATGATTCTTTGTCGAATTGATAGTTGGTGCCTCCCGTGTTGTGTTGTTTGTCAGTGACAATTTAAATTGTTTCGCTTTTTGTTTGAAATAGTCATTTAAGACAATGTGAGTTAGTCTAGTATTCTAGACAAGTCTTTCTGTCAACTAATTATCTTTTTACTAGCTGCGCCCCGCGGTTTCACCCGCGGTTGTCCTTATCACGTAGGAATATCGGGATAAAAAGTTCCTATATGTTATTCCAGTTGTCCAGCTGTCTACGTACCCAATTTCATTGCAATCGGTTCAGTAGTTTTTGCGTGAAAGAGTACCAAACACACACACACCCTTACAAACTTTTGTATTTATAATATAAGTAGGATAGGATGGATGTAACATATAGCACTTCTAATCAAAGGTGATGGAAGATTATTAATGTAACCGCTAGCTCACATAATGCTTAGGTAATTGCATGCTTATTAATTAAAACCAAAATAATATTAAATTATTAACGAGTTGTGCAAACTCACTTTTCTCAGACAGTTTTCATCTTCCAACGGCTGTGATAAAATGTTCATTATATGGTCTGTGCTTATGTGTATCAACTGTTTGTCAAGATCAATGGTCCGTTCGCAAATTTGACAGTGAACCCCATTCCCCACCGGCTCCCCGACACAGAAATAATTAGCACTGGATACACACAGCTTAGCTCCGTTAACGCATTCAATTTCTATGTAACTGCTGCTTATAATTTTAATTCTATGTTCATCTAGACCTCTTAACACGCTGTTGTGGCTTTCGAAAATATATTTTCCGTTAAAATCGGCGATTTTAAAGTCATCTGTGTTGCATCTTATTTCTGGATGTTTCTGTGTGTTTGCATTTTCGTCCGCGTCGCTGATTGAACGACGCGAATTATCTTTTATCAGGTTTAAATCTAAATCGATGACTCCATTATCATTTGTTTCGATCAATTGAAAATTGCTATTTTCTTTGATCGTGTCGTTTGTATGTAATTCGTGTTTATTATTTGATTCCAAGAGAGTGGTCGTTTCTTCTACATTTAGTACAGGAAAGAATAACTCTTCATTAAGATCTGTTTGCACATTAGAAACTGTTTCGTTCAATTCATTTGTTTTTGATGCAGCCACACTATCCTTTTCTTTTGTATACAACTCTACCATATTTTCCTTTAATGGGGATTGATTACTTACATCTCGTTTGTTATTTTTTTTTAATATTGTTGAATATTTATTAATTTCGAATTTTAAATTGTCTAATACATGCTGATTTGATGATTCGTTTAAAATACAGTTTGATTGTGTTTTGTGTTGTATCAAATCATCATTAGATTGCTTGCAATTGTTTCTTGACGGTCTTGTACGTTTTCTTCTTGTATTCGAGTTCAGTATATGACTTTCACTGTTGCCACTTGGTCCAGCCAAAACATCATCATGATATATATCATCACCTAACTTGAAAGCATCGTTTAATTCATCCTTAACATCACCCACTGAGTTTTCTATGCTGGTTGAATTGTCATCTGTTTGATTAGCTTTCTCATCGTCATCATCACCAGTGTATAAATAGAGAAAATCGTTAAGCAGCTTGTCAGTGATTAGCGAATTTTTGTGTGTTTGTTGACGATTATGATGTTTTTTATCTCTTATTTTAACGACAGCAACACATGTGGCACAGAAATATACGTCAGGTTCGTGATCTGGGGCCATGCTTTCATCCACATCATTAATATAATGCCTCAACCTTTTTAGAGCTGTATTCGCTATTTGCTTGAAGGTAATGTGTTTCTTACTTTGATAATGCTCTTTTATGAATATTTTAGGTACATCTATATCACAAATGTGGCATGTTATCATTTCATACTCTACACATGGTTCTGAAAAGACAAATAATACATAATTTATTTTAATTTGACTTTCGTTTTATACATCACTAGCTGCGTCCTGCGGTTTCACCTGCATAAGCCTGTATTCCGTAGGAATATCGGGATAAAAGTTGACTATATTATATTACTCCAGTTTTCCAGCTGTATACATACCAAATTTCATTGCATTCGGTTCAGTAGTTTTTGTGTGAAAGAGCAACAAATATACACACATCCTTACAAACTATTGCATGTATAATATTAGTAGGATTAGTAGGATAGGATAGGATTTTGAACCAATTTCATATCACCAATCTCATTATCATCTTGTATCTTTGGAAACCTGATAATAACACACCTGTAGTGTTATTAATAATTAATATATTATATTGCTTTCAAAAAATATATTACTAACATTATACAAAACGAACTGATACTACAGTGTTATGGAGAGTAAGACTTATGTGGTATGTATGTGGTAGTCGAGCACGCGTCGGCACGAATTGGTCAAGCTCGCACCGGGGAAGTACCACACCCCCACAGAAGACCGGCATGAAATAGCATTCTGCTCTGTTTCGTTCGGTGAGTTGGGGAGCCAGAGGCCCATATCCTTTTCCTTACCCTTCCCAGTCCTTTCCTTTATTCCTACAGCCAATCCTTTCTTTATCCCTTCCCAAAAAGAGGCATAAGGTCTGCAATGGACCTTATGCCTCGCCAAATGTTCATGGGCGGTGGTAGCGGTTACCATCAGGCGTCCCACCAGCTCCATTGCCAACTGTAACATAAAAAAAAAGATCATTTCTGATAATAAAAATTAAGCCATATCTTGATAACTTACCATTATAATTTTGATCCAAGTTATTTCTAACTTCAAATTCAAAGTACTTTTCATTACTCTCCAAATCACCCACGCTATAAAGTGGGGCCGTTCTCAAGAAATCCCTTTTAAAGGTCAACGGTAAATTATAGTCCACTGGGTCCAATTTGATTTGTGCGTTAAAGACACTGGACTCCATTCTCTATCTGTAAAAATGGCGAAATTTGTGTAATAAATGCAGAATTTAAAATTGCCACATGGATCTAAGTATCAGACATTTTAATCTTTTTTAAATTAATTAAATTGCAGGGCTGCCACAGAGTTAACATAGGCTATTCTTGCTTAAAAATGAAGCTTTGCTTTTAATTGAATAGCTAGTTAAGCTTATTGACTGTTTACATGTAGGTTCAATACAGTTTTAGCTCCGAAATTTAGACACAAAAATGTATATGTTACTAAAATTAAATTATTATACAACACTAAAATAAAATTCCTAATTCTTTTTCAACAAGACACCTCCGAGAAATACTCTTAAATTGTAATAACATAATTTGAATTGCAAAACGTTTGAAAAGACTTTAATTTAATACATTATCAAAAATCTTAAAAAAAAATCGATTTACCCCCGTTTACAATTACCGTGATTGAGTACATATCATAATAATGATGTCAAAGAACTGTCTTGTGGTTCTTAGGCAATAATATTCCATGGACTTACATATAGCATATTATATACTCTTTAACACCATGAAGGATTCTATTGCAAGTGTATACAGCACCTTCCACATGATCAACAGGTTGTACTTACACTATATTTCTAATTTCGTTGTCTTGCTTTTTACACTTTTTATCTGAGTTTCTTGTCGGTTGCAATAGATTTGATATCACTGATCACTAATCACACATCCACTTTGATAGTGGAATTATATATATTTTTCCGTATTATTTTAAAATAAATTCGCAACTCCGTTGAGCAATATCACAAGTTCATTAGTTCATTGTAACTGGCTTACGAACTGCGATAGCAACGCTTTACGATTCTTTATATAAAACTTTAGGTAATTCGATATCCGAAGTTGGAAGACAAAAGAATGTTGTTAGTGCAACGTATTTAAAAATACAAAATTTCCCATCAATTTGTTATAATGTATAGCAAGTTTTGATAGCTTATTATCTATGGTACATAAGGTCGCCACGAAAGAAGTCTCACGACGAAAGTATGATCTAGAGTACTGCTACTACCTACTAAAGAGAAAGGATGTAGCGGTACACCTTTATTCTCGAACACAGCTTAAGACGAAAATTGTCGTGGTGGACACAACTCAATAAAAAAACATGGCGAATCTAGCTCGGGTTCTCTCCTCCAGCGTCTGATAGACGGAACACGATAAAAAGCCTGTGTTTTGGGACGCCCGAAAGATGTTATAAGTTATGTTAAAATAATTTCTATCCGAAATACGGCTAGTATTCTGAGTAAGTGTGAGAGACAAGGACACTGCCTACCGATGCCGTATGTGTTAGAAAAAGGGAAGACAGACATACTGGCGGCGTAACGCGTTACACAATGAAAAATAAATAAACTTATTTTCATTATCATGATATTCACATGATTTTTAAAATTAAAATGACGACCTAGAAACACCATTATAGTCATATATCTTTATCTCCTTAATAATATATGTAGCAATAATAATAAAATAACTTTGATTTATATTAAAATCAGAATTGGATATGTTGTTTTGGTGCATAATAAAGAATCAACTAATTTTGTTCCAAAAACATTTGAAAAAATATTACATGTTAAAAAATTCGACCCTATATATTTAACACATGAATTTGAAAAAATATATTTTATTCCTTCTTATTTCCCTTATTTTAAATTAAGAAAGGATAAAAGAAAGTGGTAACACTGATCGTTTGATTGGTCGACCTTCAAAGTATGGCGAAAATATTAATTGTAGAAAAAATTGTCTATGAATTGGAAATCCCCGATCCTCAGAAAATTATTGCATTTATTTAAAAATACCTATGAAATGTCTGTGCCTAGTTTTTCCATTTATCATGCCAAGTTTTATATGAACTAGTTGTATACCCCGACTCCGTACGGGTTATCTATCGAAATTTTAATATTAATATAAACTATTCCATCTTTTAAGAT
>NW_024045140.1:357444-380793 GCF_012273895.1 Zerene cesonia
TTAAGGTTTTCTTAATATTACACAAATTAAGTACATAAAATATACAAGCACAAATTTGACCCATTAATAGGTATTAGGCGAAATCGGTATAGTGTTAATCCAGTTGTCCAGCTGTCTACGTACAAAATTTCATTGCAATCGGTTTAGTAGTTCTTGCGTGAAAGAGCAACAAACACACACACATCCTTACAAAATTTCGCATTTATAATACTAGTAGGAAGTAGGATAGGAGCTTATCAAAATGCTTTCTTAGCTGGTGCTTGCAACATAGTGGCTATCTCCGTGTCAAAATTCAGCCCAATCGGTCCAGTCGTTTGGGCTGTGCGATGATAGATCAGTCAGTGAGATGAATTGTATCTATTACCTACTAGCTTTCCGCCCCCGGCTTCGCCTGAAGGAAAACTTTTACACTGAGTGGATCTCCCGTTTATATGAGGTTTATTTAGTGTGTTGTAAATTAGATAATTTTTTTATTTTTTTATTTTACCTTATATAAATAAATGTATTTTCTTTCTTTCTCTTTCAAAACTTGATAGATCCGGGGTGTGACCGGTTAAGTTCCTGAGGAATTAACCTTCTCCTTCAAACGAACGGGTCGTTTGAAGGAGAAGGTTAATTCCTATCCTATGTCCTTACTCGGGTCTCGAACTGTCTCTGTGCAAAATTTAAAAAATAAAAATATACAAACAGCCGTTCCTGACTTATAAACAGTCAAACTAACACGACTTTCTTCTTTATATATATATCTTATATCTTTAAACGAGCATATATATATATATATATATATATATATATATATATATATATATATAATTGGCATCTCGGAATCGGCTCCAACGATTTTCATGAAATTTAGTATATAGGGGGTTTCGGGGGCGATAAATCGATCTAGCTAGGAATCTTTTTTAGAAAATCTTTTTTTTTTCGTGTTTTATCGACTTAAACTTACTTTTTTAACAAATAGGAGGCGTTTGAGTAGTCCTAATTTATTATGACTCTTCCTGACATCTATTGGCGAATAATAATACTTAAATATAATTTCCAAAACACAATTTATAAAAAAAAAAACAAGAAATACCGAGCAAAGCTTGGTCATCCAGGCACCCGCCGGCTCTGCCCGGTAACTTTTTTTAAGTGGTCACCACCGCCCATAAACACTTGCAGCACTAGAGGTGTTACAAGCGCTTTGCCGGCCTTTCAGGGACATATACGCTCTTTTCTTGAAGGCCCCAATGTCGTAATTGTTCGGGAACACCGTAGCTGGTAAATCGTTCCAAAGCTTCACCGTACGCGGAAAGAAGTTGCGGGTGAAGCGTACGGTGGTGGACCCCCAACCATCCAGATGGTGCGGATGGAATTGGTTTTTACGGCGGGTGGTCCGATATTGGAACTGTGCGGCTGGTAAAAGGTTGAACAATTCCTCAGAGCACTTATTTTTGAAATATTATAATCTTTATTGAAATAGAAAAAAGTATTCAATTTTCTGTTCATTCAATTCAATTATGAGTTTCATCAAATTGCACATGGTGTGCATAATGACTTTGACATAAATTGAGGACAAATAAAGAAACTATGTGATGATGCAACTAAAAATCAGTCCTACACACAATTTTTTTCTTATTTGGGACAGAGGAACAACCTGGTACGATCGATGATCGAGGACGATACCGCCCAAAGAGTTTTCTTAATTACGTTGGTGTTGCCAGTCCATAAAAATACAGACTAAAAAAATTAAAACAGTCGATTCAATTTCTATTATCTTTTTAACTTATCAAAACTTCACCATGCGTGATATAAATATAAAACGATGCCATTTTAGTACCTTTATTAGCAGAATTTAAGGAAAATTATACGAACATAAAATTTGTAGACATTTATTTTAAATAAAATAGTAATTGATTGAATGTTAAATATTATCAAAACTGCACTTTGGATCGCCTGCAACAAAATAAAAATACCCATATATACAAATTATGCAGAAACAAATAAAAAATCCTACTAGTAATATAATAAATGCGAAAGTTTGTAAGGATGTGTGTGTGTTTGTTGCTCTTTCACGCAAAAACTGCTGAACCGATTGCAATGAAATTTGGTACGTAGACAGCTGGATAGCTGGAATAACATATAGGCAACTTTTATCCCGACATTCCTACGGGATACGGACATACGCGGGTGAAACCGCGGGGCGCAGCTAGCAACCAATAATGCTCTGATATGATATTATTCAGTGCTATTATTTTACAATAAATTCGGATCAATTTATTCGTTATTTCTCACCTTTTTTCAATAAACCCTTTGCTCTGCATACTATGAATTGCATCACGGGATCCCGGTCAGCGGGTTCCGAGACGCGCCCTTCTGGATCCGGCATGTCGGTGAGGAACGGTGCGGACTGAACACATGGTGTTCGAGATACTAATGTCAATCCTAGAAAATAATACACTGTGTAATATTCACATTATAAAGAATCCTACTAATATTATAAACGTGAAAGTTTGTAAGTATGGATGTATGGATGTTTGTTACTCTTTCACGCAATAACTAATGAACCGATTGCAATGAAATTTGGTACGTGGATAGCTGGACAACTGGAATAACATATAGGCAACTTTTTATTCCGATATTCCTACGGGATACGGACTTACGCGGGTGAAACCGCGGGGCGCAGCTAGTATCATTATATTGTGAGGGCTTAAAACGAATTACATATTTTTTTAAACATTGCTCGTTCTTAATTTCTTGTGTCTTTCTGTGTTCTAAACTCAAATTAATCTTCCAAATAAGTTAATACGTTACTGGTTAATTAGTAACTGAATCAATTAACATCAACGGCCACTTAAAATAATAAATAACAGTCGTAATTATAATGAAAAGAATAAATCAACGAATGCGTGAGTGAGTGAGTAAGTGACTGAATAAAGAGTGAATGAATGCATAATCTATGCTTAATATTATAAAGCTGAAGAGTGTTTGTTTGTTTGAACGCACTAATCTCAGGAACTACTGGTCCGATTTGAAAAATTCTTTCAGTGTTAGATAGCTCACTTATTGAGGAAGGCTATAGGCTATATATGTACCACAGGCGAAGCCGAAGCGGACCGCTAGTTGAATAAAAACATCGCGTTATCAACGGTCATCACTTAAGTTTCACTTACTTTCATCTGTGTGTTTGCATGCGAATACCCTCAAATGGCATACGCTCATAAAAGTACGATACACCCCGTGGTTACAACGCGCACACAACATCGTGTCTCGAGACGGGCAGGCGGTTGGACAATCTTTGTTATACTCGTCCATGTCTGCTGAAAGTTTATTCCGTATAAAATACCCCACTTATTATTAAAAATCGATTTTTCTCTAGCCCCATAACAGAATAACTAACTTTTTGCTTCTTTAACTCTATCGTAATCTGCCGGTACATCGTTTATTACTTTATCGTTATGTCCCAACTTAATTTCTTCAGACGTGTATTTAGAACGGTCATATCTCTCCTGCGATATACTGGATTGAATCTCTTGTTTCTCTTCTTTAGTGTTGCCAGCTGAAAATAAATGTTGACGAAATTCAATACGTCAATTGTAATTCATTGTTAGTTTTAGCGATAAAAGGATAAATAGACTTTCGCATTTATAATGCTTTTAATTTTTATTTTATATTAGTTTTAGCTTTGTTATGTGGCAATATATCTTGTTTTCTTTCTCTTTCTTTAATTAATGCTAGCTTTAACCCGCGGCGCGGTTCCGTACCCGCGTAAAAAGCCTATATACTCGTCTGTAACAAATTTCATATATTTACATTACATTTAATAATAGCAGTGGTGGCTCAGTGGTGAGAACCTCGGACTTCAAAATCGATAAGTCGGGGTTCGAGACCGGGCGAGCGTGCAGGAAATAAATTGATTTTTCAATTTATCTGCACATGTGGATAACATCACCACTGCTTAAACGGTGAAGGAAAACATCGTGAGGAAACCGGCATGTCCAAGAATTAAAAGTTCGACGACATGTGACATCTGCCAACCCGCACTCGGCCAGCGTGGTGGATTATGGCCTGAACCCTCATAGGAGGCCTGTGTCCCAGCAGTGGGAACATATATGGGCTGATGATGATGATGATGATGATGACATTACATTTCAGCTGTTTTCGTGAGAGATTATCTAACTGACATTCATATATCCATCCATACTTAGAAACTTAATAGCGTCTATAATATAACTAACTTTTGCCCGCGGCTTCACGCATTAAATTCGGAGTAGTTTAATATATGTTATTATACATATAAACCTTCCTCTTGGATCACTCTATCTATTAAAAAAACCCATCAAAATCCGTTGCGTAGCTTTAAAGATTTTAGCATACATAGAGATATAGGGACAGAGAAAGCGACTTTGTTTTATACTATGTTGTGAAGTTGAATTAAAAAAAACTATAACACAAATGGTAAATACATAAATGATAAAAATAAAATAAGAACTAATCCCACCATTATCAGCTATTGGTGATTCGTTCGGTTTTTCAGTTTTTTCAACGCTATTTGACTCCAAATCTATCAGCGCATTCTTGCTGTCATTCGGCTCGTTCAGTTCATCATTTTCGTGTGTGTTCTTTGCTTCGTTATCTGATGGGTTTGTTTTATCGCCTTCTGGATTGATGTTTTCCACGTTTCGTTCCTTTAAAAGAGAGCTATTGAGTTTTTATCTGTATAACAAATAATATATAGTATTACTAGCTGCGCCGCGCGGTTTCACCCTCGTAAATCTGTATCCCGTAGAAATATCGGGATAAAAAGTTGCCCGTATGTTATTCCAATTGTCCAGCTGTCTACGTACCAAATTTCATTGCAGTCGATTCAGTAGATTTTGCGTGAAAGATCAACAAACAGATACATCTTTACAAACTTTCGCATTTATAATATTAGTAGGAAGTAGGATTAGTAGGATTAAATAAATGAACCCACAATTACAATGCCGATTCTACTTGGCATAGCGAGCTGCTTTATAAACGATTGACTACAAAAGAAAACATTCAATTCGATACAGTGCTTCCTATTCAAACTCGTTCATACAAACAAACAAATCAACACTGTATCTTATATCAACCTGGACTAAATCCAAACTGTTATAAAGAAGAGACATTTGTAGTTGTCTATGTAATACATATGCTGGTGACACAAAAACTATTTCGTTATCACATCTTCCCAGTTCCCACTATTCCTTCTTTCGTCAATTGTTTCCCTACCCCTTACCCCTTAAAAGCGGGCAGCATTCGCAGAGGCACTACCTCTGCTCTATTCATGGGCGGTGGTGATCGCTTAACATAAGGCGAACTAGCTCTGTTGGCCGTTATGACATTACAAATATATTTAAGGTTTTAACAATAAAATATTTAGCTTATTTGATTATTTCATAACTAGCTGCGCCCCGCGGTTTCACCCGTTAGTCCGTATCTCGTAGGAATATCGGGATAAAAAGTTGCCTATAAGTTATTCCAGTTTTCCAGCTGTCTACGTACCAAATTTCATTGCGATCGGTTCAGTAGTTTTTGCGTGAAAGAGCAACAAACACACACATATCCTTACAAATTTTCGCATTTATAATATTAGTAGGATTGTAGGATTACAGTGGGAGCATTATCTCCGATATCCACAACTTCATGGCTCGCAATATTTGCTGTGTGCTTCATGGTCAATTTCTGATTAACTGAAATATAAGGAACACATATAATAGTAGGGGAGCCCAAGATGCTAAATGTGTATTTACTCGAGCGTTTCAGAAACCTACTGGAATTCGCAGATTATGCGATAGCAAGAAAAAAAGTCCTATAGTGTTTTCAATTTTAGCGGTGGAAAAAGGTTTTTGATTTTTTTTTTTTATTATAAAAGAAAACGGGGCTGTGGAAATACTCAAGCACGTTAGATTTTGATATTTTGAATGCTCTGGCATATCACTAAAATAAAATATAACTTATTCTTACGATTTATGTGGTAATTTCGTGGCTACGAATAAAAGGTAAAATATAAAAAAATATGACTCGAGCGCGTCAGATAAAGATATTACGGGTTATTTGCAACAAAAAAAAATCCTAATTTTGCTAATCTGACAATTTGAGCGTAACCTTAGAGAATTGTGGATATTTTTTAATTTCCTGCGGCTCCTGTGAGCGCACCCACCAATATCAAATGCTCATACTTTCTGGAGGTACTTAGTAATAGGTAAGGTACCTTCCCTTATAATAATCTGACGCGCTCGAGTACATCCCAAAATCCCCTCTTGGGCTCCCCTACTATAATACAGAATGACTCGAAACCCCACGGAGTTTATCGACGGCTTGAGGCTTCGTAATTCGTGAAAATCAATTATATGGTATGAGTTAGACTCGCGATATTAAATCGCGTACAAATAAGTTGTAAGAGCCACTGCGAACAAATTGGTCACCCATCCAATTGATGGCTGCGCCAGACGTTGCTTTACTTGGATTTTTTTACTTGTTGTTTTTAGCAACAGAAATACATCAATACAACAATTTATGTATATAATAATTGATATATTTAATGTATCAAAATCCGTACAGCAGTTTCAGCGTGATTAACGGTCATACATCCGAACAAACAAACTTTCATATTTATAACTTTTTAACTGTAAGAGTCGAGCACGCTTCGGCACACCGGGGAAGGTACCACATCCCCACAGAAGATAGAAATACTAAAAAAAAGGATAAAGAGAGGAATATAAATAAAGAAAGGATCGTTCATTTACCTCTAGGTTCAGTCGATGAGTTCTCATCAGAGGAGGATACTCTGTCTCCATAGTGGTAATCGATTCTGCCAGCTATCTTGTGTGCGCTGTGGGGACCACCTGTGATAATAGGAGATAAAAGGAAATAGAAAAAAGAAAGAAAAAACATTTATTTGGAGACAATGTGACACGAAACACAAAACACAGATGATAAAAAAAAATAAAACAATAATGATAAAATAATAGTTTAACAATATATACAATAATATCGTGTCCCACAATAGCGCCAAAAAGACGCTTCAGCTTGTGCCAGGCCTTGGCCTGGCGCTGGTTTTCAACTAGATCCTAAGTTGTTCTGACTCACGGATGCAAAACGACGCAATAAATTAATTATTATAAAAATAGTGTAGAAATATATACATAAATACATAAACAGCAATAAATACATAAACACAACACAACGAACGAACGCCGTTTAACTATCCGTCTGAATTATATTACATTATATTAAATCAAACATTATTGTAATATAATTCAGACAGGTAGTTAAATGGCGCTGTTTGATAGTTTGAGCTTAAGCATTTTTACAGATTGACATGCATGTAATTTATTTTTACACGTTTTTTCTTAGCTTCACCTGTATGTTTGTATGTTTGTTTGTTGTTTGTAACCGAATTCTTTGGGCGTGATTTTGACCCGTTTAATAATATATTATTTTATAGCAAGCCGCCCGATCAAGCGAAACGAAAATGTACTCATGCATGTGATTTCTATATTTTTTGTATCCTTTATATTCCGTATGTGACTGAATGTCTTTATATTTAAAGTATTTAAATTTTTTAGTGGAAACTTTGCTGATATGTGTATGGTATATGTCTATAATCTATATTAATAATTGTATCGTTTGTTTCCCAAAGATAAATAAATAAATGAATCGAAATATAACTCTACTTCGTCTGTTTTAAGCTCCATTGTTATTTTCTAAGGCTACACAAATAATGTAATTTTTTTGCGAAGTCGCGGATGAATTCTAAATAAATCTGGGTAGTTACTGAGAGCGGCTCGATGGGACACAGTGGTTTAGAATCGGTAGGCAGTCCACTGACTAATATATTATATTGTCTGTGGTCAACCCTAGAAATTGGAGTCTACCAGATAACCTAGAGCGTTTTCCCTGTGGGTCCCTTTTGAAATATTGCATCCATACTTGGTTTAAACTTACTTATTGTAACTTGCCGTTTAGCGCGATGTCTGACTGGAAAACAATAAAAATTTGCATCTTGAAACTGTAAAATATATCTACTGTAAAAATCTTTTAAAATTTAGTTATAAAGCGCACTAAATGTTACATCGAATTTTAGTGACTGTCATTATGGTAAACTAAATAATTGGAAATTAAAGTATTTTAAACGCCATTTATTCATTATATTAAATATATAAAATCCGTTGAAAAGTCTTTAATTTCTAAATGTATAATACCCGCGTAAAATCAAACACAAGACTATACTACTTAAACTAAATAATGTTCGGAACGTGTTGTGGCCTTTCTTCACTGCAAGAACGCGCTCTGAACACATTTCTTACATTTAACATGATTCTTTATCCTTTTCATTAGAGCTACGACACGATTTTCGCGTTGTGGCTCTTTTATAGTGAATACAACGTTCTGTAAAAAACTTTTCAGCTCCATGAGCGTTTTCGGATTTTCAGCGTAACAAGGGTAACTAAAGGAAAGGAAACCAGCATGTCTAAAAATCAAGAAAAGTTCGACGACATGTGACATCTGCTAACTCGCCTTTTTTTATGTCATAGCGGGCAACTGAGCTGGTGGTTCGCCTGATGGTAAGCGATTACCAGCACCCATGAACATTCGCAAAGGTAGGGCCTCTGCGAATGGGGTAAAGGAAAAGAAATGGATTAAAGACTGGAAAAAAGGAATTGACTGGGACGGGTGAGGAAAAGGAAACGGGCCTCGTGCCGAAGCGTGCTCGACTCACAATAAAAGTCTTGGCAAGAGTGGTGGATTAAGCCTGAACCCTCATAGGAGGTGTCCCAGCTGTGGGAACATGTATCGGCTGATGATGATGAAGTGTTTACTTACATTTTGATGTTGTAGTTGTGGAGCGTTGCGAGGAATGATCACAGCTTCCCATTGGAACTGTTGAAGCTTTTAAACCTTAAAGACATTAACCAAGTTATTCTGTTGTCTTTAACTTGTTGCTACTATCTTTATGTTATCTGTGCTACTTACCATATTCGAATATATGTTTCCTTTCTTTGAAAATGAACACTTAAAGGTCAAAGGTTTGAAACTATGTTTGCAAACATTTTAATCTGCAGTATAATCCTACCATCCTACTCCCTACTTCCTACTAATATTATAAATGCGAAAGTTTATAAGGATGTGTGTTTGTTTGTTGCTCTCGGGCGAAATCCGGATAGTAAATTCTATAAATAAACTCACACACAACATGATTCTGATCTTTTATAAAATTATTCTTGTACTATTAATTGTATTAAATAGTATTCTTATTTCTGAAGGTAATAAATAGTTTCCGCCAGCAGATTTCCCCCGTGAAATTAGGCCATTAACAAATGATTTAGTGACTGTATATTCCTGTTTTATCCCAAGGGAGCATTTAATCGAGCATGCAATGCAATGCATATGCGGGTTGATGCGTGTACCATCATTTGAAAATACCTGCATGACATTTAATGTATCCAACTTCACATTCATTGTAAGCAATAATGTGATAAGTTTTTGTTTTATTTCCTTTTCTGTAATAGAGTTTCACGCACACCGGATCTTCTTTTAGTGGACATTTTATTTTTTTGCAATCAACACCTTCGTTTAACTGTATTTGTGTTGCTAAAACTAGATGTGACGCTGGAATTCAATTTAATTCAAAATTCTTAACAATAAAAATGAAAAACGTTAAAGGTATATGAAGACAATTGTAAAATTATAATTGTTTTTTGTTAAAACTAAATTATAGCTACATCCTTGCTAAAACTCATAACATAATTTATATATTTGTAATATCATTTAAAATTAATTGAAACTTTATAATATTTATATAAAGTATGAAAACAACATTAGTTCAGTGAAATACCATACCTATTAAAATATATTCTAAAAGAAACATGATTCCATAACACGGAATAAGTATTGAGAAGTTATAACTGTCGTAAAACTTTTATTACACGCATGGATAAAGCATGGTGATACTTGTACATTAATTTTCTGTTTGGTTAATTTTAAAGGAGTGTAACGTTATGAATAAATTGTTAAAATCATGAACAAGACACAACGCTCTTCCTAAAAAATGTGTCTCGATTTAATTAGATTAGTTAACTATTTTATAATTATTATAGGTATTATATTATAAAACTAAGTAAAAAATACGATGAAAATGTAAACCACTTGTAAAAAGCATTGAATGCCATTATTTTATTGCCATCATTAAAAAAATGTATATACTAATATACTTAGTTAATAATATAGCTAAGTGGTGATAGCAGTGCTGGCTCAAAGGTGAGAACCTACAAAATCGATAAGTCTGGGTTCGAGACCGGGCGAGCGTGCAGGAAATAAATTGATTTTTCAATTTATCTGCAAATGTGGATAAAATCACCACTCCTTAAAACGGCGAAGAAAAACATCGTATGGAAACCGGCATATCCAAGAGTCAAAAGTTCGACGTCATGTGACATCTGCCAACCCACACTTGGCCAGCGTGGTGGATTATGGCCTGAACCCTCATAGGAGGCCTGTATCCCAGCAGTGCGAACATAATGATGAAATATTTATAGCCTTAAATCTACTGTATTGTAAGTAAATTTGATGGGTCGGCTATAACGATAAATCGTAAATCAATGTCTGATTGAATAAATAAATTTTTGAATTTGGTGGAGAGGTCACGAGTTGTGACCCCCTACTAATGTGACTTGAATCGTATAGAAAAGCTTTGAAATAATTAAATAAATCTTATATAGATAATAGACAATGTACATTTTACACACCACGATGACCAACTGGTCTATGGGCGATAAATGGCTGATAGAAAGTCGTCATATACAATTATAGAGTAACGCTATATCTCGATGCTGTATCATAAAATATATAAAAAATATGTCCATACTCAACACACACAATGAAGCGGTATTTTCCATATACCTTTTCATTATAATACCCAATTCCGGCAACATTTGAATTTAATGACAGCTGGAAACATACTTTAACAGCACCACCTCCATGGGACTCCGTTTGTGGGACATATTACAATATAGATTCTACAATATAGCCAAAGTCACAGATAACATAATATAATTAGTGACATTAGCATTTTGACACATGACAGTTAGTCAACCGGCCAGCTGTTTCATGCCAAATGTCAAAATATAAAAGTTTACACTTTTGTGGTGCATATAATTTCTAATTGGATTGTAACTGTATTAATTAAATTAAAAGGAGTTATGTGAGATCCGATTAATGATAGTGAGAATTATTCAAGCCTACACTGACCAACATGGAGGACTACCTAACCACTACTATAAACTTATTGGTAATTATTATTTTGTTGATATATTGTTTTGAATTGCTTTCTCTGTGTATTTGCGCAATTTTATGCAATTATTTTATATAATAAAACTAAACCGACTTCAAATTGTCAAAACTAGACCAAATAACTAGCTTTCAAATAAAAATCGGTTAACGTTAAGTCGATTTGATAACCTCCTCCTTTTTTTAAAGTCAGTTGAAAATTGTTATAGACGCCATGCTATATTACTTAAAATTAGCAAAGATAATGCTTAAGACCCATAACATTTGGAACTTAGACTGTTCAAAGATTAATAACTAAAATGTATTTATTTTAACTACACAAAGTAATTAATGAATTCTACTTTCTATCCTGCTCTATTATAAATGCGAAAGTTTGTAAGGACGTGTGTGTGTTTGTTGCTCTTTCCCGCTAAAACGACTGAACTGATTGCAATGAAATTTGGTACGTAGACGGCTGACCAACTGGAATAACATATAGGTAACTTTTTATCCCGATATTCCTACGAGATACGGACTTACGCGGGTGAAACCGCGGGGCGCAGACAGTTAATGATTATAACTAAACTCCTCAAAATCATTCAACCAATTTTCACAAAGAATGTGCGGGTCTCATAATATGTTGAAAAGTATATTTAACATATTATTAGACCATTAAACTTTCAAAACTTTATTTTACCAGTAAGCATGATTACACATAATTATTAACTTAATTCAAGACATAGCAATGATGTTATTAATTATATTTGTATTAGCTTCAGATGTATGTTTGCTTGCCATTGACTCCTTTAGACTCAATTTTGACCCATTATAAATGCATGGATTTTGTTAACACTTTGTACACTTATCAAGGACTAGTAGTCCGCCCCGGCTTTACCTGTGGTACATATATAGCCTATATCACTCGGCCAAGTTGCAGCTTTCTAATTGTGAAAGAATATTTTAAATCAGTCCAGTAGTTTTCGTGTTTATGCATTATAAACAAACAGACAAATATACAAATTAGTCCTCTTTATATATTAATTTAGATGAGAGACAATACAATAATTTCTTAATTTATCTTATTATCCTCATGAAGATCTCAAGATTTAAACAATTGACTTACAAACATGTACTCAGTATAGAAGCAAGTTGGACTTTTTAGTTGATTTTATTGTTCAATTAGGTTTTACTAGCTGTGACCCGCGGTTGAAACCGCGTAAGTCCGTATCCCGTAGGAGTATCGGTATAAAAAGTGCCTATGTGTTATTTCAGTTGTCCAGCTATCTACGAAGCAAAATAGTATTATTATTCACCAATAGATGTCAGGAAAAAAAAACACGAATAAAACACGAACATGACATTTTCTAAAAAAAATTCCTAGCTAGATCGATTTATCGCCCCCCAAACCCCCTATATATTAAATTTCATGAAAATCGTTGGAGCCGATTCCGAGATTCCAATTATATATATATATATATATATATATATTGCAAGAATTGCTCGTTTAAAGGTATAAGATATTATATTATATCAAAGCTTTCCTGGGAAACAACAATTACATTTAACAAAGGCCGCGTTCCATCAATACAGTATTGTAATCATTGAAATAATGTTTATATTCTTTAAATCAATCTTTCTCAAAATTTGTCATTTATAAAGCATTTCAATGCTATAAAACTAAAAAATTAAGAACATAATAAATTTGTTTTTTTCATTGACATGCCAGTTATATATCTTTCTTTATATATATAAAATTCTCGTGTCACAGTTTTCGTTGCCATACTCCTCCGAAACGGCTTGACCGATTCCTCTGAAATTTGGTAAGCATATTGGGTAGGTCTGAGAATCGGCTAACATCTATTTTTTATCCCGATATTCCTACGGGATACGGACTTACGCGGGTGAAACCGCGGGGCGCAGCTAGTACACTATACTTATCTCCGACTTTCGAGTAGTGGCGATGTGAATAAGTGCAAATAAATTAAAAATCCTCAAACCCTTCTTTGTCTTTTTCGTTTTGTTTTTTTTTTAAGAGGAGAATGCTCACGCATACTCACGGCCCGGGGAAAGGTCGTGGGTTATGTCGGACTCCCACTGCCTAGAGAGGCAATGGACCTACCAACTAAACTCCACTGCGTCCCGTCTTTCCGCGCTATTCGCCGAGGTCGTGGGAACTCATATGAAATCATCTACTAAGAACCTTTGTTTGTCTTGTCTTAACAAACGCCATTTTATTATATGCAATGTTTCACAATTTTCAGAAATCCAAAAACTATGTGAACCTAACGATAGTGCTAGGTAACGAGAGTTGTGACCTAGATTCAGCGGTGAGCGCGCTAGTGTACGCGTGTTTTCTACACTGGCAGCACCAAAACATGAAGTGTAAAGTCTGTACTAGGACCAAACGGGATGACAGCACGTATAAAGATGACATATTTGTTGCCATGTTCGATGTAGATAGAAGGGACTACGCGCTGAAAACTGAGGTGGCGTATTGTTTTAAAGAACACGGGATTAATGAAAAGCTTCTGCTGTTTCGGTGAGTTCAAAACACATTGAAAGCTGAGAGAATAGATAAGAATGAAATTTAAATAATCGCTTAGTCTCTATAGTCGAAAATTCTTTCGATATTTGAATCCGTCTTTGCTTTATTATCTCGCCTCAGAGGAGAATGTTGAATCAGCTTCGATATTTAAAGATATTTTTTATTTTACATAGTAGTTATTTCAGTTTTCGATTTACCTATAGTTTTTATTGTTTTAATGGATTGGCGTTGTTTTATAGTGATAAGCGCTTCTTCTCTGATCATATGCGTGCTGAAATCTTTTACAATTTTATAAAATTTACATGTTTGACACTGGCAAATAGTTCAGACTTATTGCCATAAATATTATAAAAGAAAAAATATTTTCTTTTAGCGATGACATTGACATAAAGGCCTTGGTCTCAGAAGAACGAACGAGCATCGTGCTCGTCGACCATCACGTACTATCGAGGAAGTTTGAATTTTTGGCGCCGCACGTGACAGAGATAATAGACCACCGGCCCATAGACAACAGCAACTGGCGGTATAGGGATGACGTTCGGTCGACCATAGAGACGGTCGGCTCGTGTTGCACTCTAGTTTCGCAGAGAATTCGTGATCTGTGCGGGCTGATGGGGAAGGAGGGGTTTTTTCATGATTTCGCCGTGTGCACTGATCTATTACATGGTGATTGAAATACATAATCTATATTAATATTATAAAGCTAAAGAGTTTGTTTGTTTGTTTGAACGCACTAATCTCCGGAACTACTGGTCCGATTTAAAAAATTCTTTCAGGGTTTGATAGCCCATTTATTGAGGAAGGCTTAAGTACTAGGTGGGTACAGTGGTTTCTGAGATAAGCACGTTCAACCAAACAAATTATATTAATTTAGTGTTCAGCTTTATTATGAAACTAGCTGCGCCCGCGGTTTCACCCGCGTAAGTCCGTACCCCGTAGGAATATCAAGATAAAAAGTTGCCCATTTATTATTCCAGTTGTCCAGCTGTTATCTACGTACAAAATATCATTGCAATCGATTCAGTAATCTTTGCGTGAAACAGCACCAAACACACACACATCCTTACAAACTTTCGCATTTATAATATTAGTAGTAGGATAGGATTAGTATAGATTATTTTGAACAGAGAAAATTTTTATGTGACATCTCTTACTCTTAAAGTCTATTCCCTTACAGTATGTATGAACCTAGTTTTATATTTACGTCTATTAATAAAGATTAACACTAGATGGCGCTGAAATAAATATCTAATATATAAAATTCTCGTGTCACAGTTTCCGTTACCATACTCCTCCGAAACGGCTTGAACGATTTTGATGAAATTTTTTGTGCTCATCCGGTATCTGTGAGCATCGGCCAACATCTATTTTTCATACCCCTAAATGATAAGAGTAAGGCAGAACAGCGTTTGCCGGGTGCAGCTAGTATCTATAATAAATTTCTTTTTCATCATCATCAGCCCATATATGTACCCACTGCTGGGACACAGGCCTCCTATGAGGGTTTAGGCCATAATCCAGCACGCTGGCCAAGTGCGGGTTGGCAGATGTCACATGTCGTCGAACTTTTTTTTATTCTTGGACATGCCGGTTTCCTTTACCGTTTCAAGCAATGGTCATGTTATCCACATGTGCAGATAAATTGAAAAATCAATTTATCCCCTGCACGCTCGCCCGGTCTCGAACCCCGACTTATCGATTTTGAAGTCCGAGGTCCTCACCACTGAGCCACCACTGCTTTTTGTTAATAAACTTAATAAAGTTACTATCCTTAACTTAATAAGTTACTATCCTTAACTTAATAAGTTACTATCCTTAACTTAATAAGTTACTATCCTTGCTCCTATATGCATTAATTTCTTATCTATATATTTGTACACTTTCTTGTATGTATTTATACACTTTCTACCTTTTCAAAATTTATATTTCCTGTATCCAAAGGTTGCCTGGAAGAAATCGCTTCAAAGCGATAAGTCCGCCAAATTGTACAATAGACATTGTTTATTGGTTTTGTTAACTGTTCGGTATTGTACAATAAAGTGTAAATAAATAAATAAATAAATAAAGTTTAATAAAATGTCTTTTTGTTTGTTTATTATTCAGGCGTAATAATATTGGATACGGTGAATTTTTCGAAGGACATAAAGAAAGCGACGCCGCACGACGAGGTGACTGTTGAATTTCTGGAGGGTATTTTGAAGCTGATAGATTTCGAAACGGAGAGGTGAGATCGCAATAGATTATTTCGTCGGAATCTGTTCGGCTGTTTGCTGTGAAGGTAGATTTTGATAAAATAAAACTAATATAAATTTTCCGGAGGGTATTTTGAAAGCGAAAGTTCTGGAATTGGAAAGGTGAGATCGCAATCGACTATTTCATCGAAATCTGTTCGGCCGTTTGTTGTAAAGGTAGATTTTTATGAAAATTTTAGTTTATGATTCAGGGCATATTCACATAGATGTGTATGAATTTTAGAACTTAAGATAAAATATCTCTTTCGCATCTCTGGTACGGCTAGACCGATTTTAATGTGACTTTCACTGGAAGATAGACAATGTTATAATGCAACTTTTCGACTTTATAAGCAGACGAAGTCGCGAGCACAACTAACCCATATGCATAGTTACATAAAAATATATTTTTTTTTTTTCAGAAAATCCAAGTTAGACCGTCTTGTGGCATCGAGGAGCGACGTCTCATCGCTAAATGCTGAGCAGTTACTGAGGAAAGATCTGAAGATAGTCGGCGACGTTTTCATACCCAGTTTTCCAATTCTAGTTGAGGTGAGTGATTTTTAAAATGCATCGCTATAAAACAGGAGTTCTTTTAAATGCATCTATTGAAAAAAAAAAAACATCTAATCTGTTACGTAGTCATAAAGATCTAAGCGTACAGACACACAGACGGCGGAGAACGACTTTGTTTTATGCTATACAAGCTGCGTCCCGCGGTTTCACCCGCGTAAGTCCGTATCCCGGTATAAAAAGTTGCCTATATGTTATTCCAGTTGTCCACCGGCCTACGTACCAAATTTCATCGCAATGGGTTCAGTAGTTTTTGCGTGAAAGATCAACAAACACACACACATCCTTACAAACTTTCGCATTTATAATA
Organism: Zerene cesonia; assembly: GCF_012273895.1. Classification (NCBI taxonomy): domain Eukaryota; kingdom Metazoa; phylum Arthropoda; class Insecta; order Lepidoptera; family Pieridae; genus Zerene; species Zerene cesonia. The sequence goes on from NW_024045140.1 coordinate 374,381, forward strand.
TTAGTGGGAAAGGATTAGTAGGATTGTGATGAAATGAAATTTGACTAATCAACTTAGTGTTCCTAGGAATTTCTAAAGAAGCCTAACGCACTAGAGGCGGTCAACGAAGCCCTAGGACTGCGTGGGTGTTCCTTGGCCTTATTACTGGGTATGGATCTGAAGCTGGGGATCAGAAGGGATGGGGCAATCTTTGGCCCGAGCGATAAAAGCGACGCTGTGAGTATTTATCCGACTTCGCGAAATGGATGGTTGTGTTTTGAGTGCCGATGTATTTTCAAATTGTTCAAATGCATTTAACTGCGTTTAATATCATTTGAAAAATTTGAAAAAAAAAACGCATTTATTGAAATTTTTATTTTGAGAAAATCTAAGGAAATCGGTACAGCCGTTTCAAAGATCGGACCGGTACAAACAAAAATGTGATTTATCAGGTAGCATTAAATATTTGCAATCATAAATAAATATTATGACAATATTTCTAAATATTTATATTAAAGTATGTGAACTATTTATATATTTTGTCGCAGCTACTTAAATTACTGCAAGAATGGTCAAGCCCGTGCCTGCAGCTGTCGCCGGAGAGTACGAGCGGCTGGCACTATTTCAAACAGTTAAATTTATCAGCCTCGAGGAAGCAGTACATATCGCCAATTAATGAATTTCTGAAGAATTATAAGGAATAACTAACTCACTAACCAATTAACAACCTGGCTTACTAACTGACTAACTAATTAATTAACTAACTAACTCTCTCTAACTAACTCACTAACTCACTAAGTAACTAACAAACTAACAATCTTACTAACTGTAACTAACTAAATAACTAACTCACTTAATAACTAACCAACTAACAAATCTAATTTACTAACTACTACTGACTAACTAACTAACTAACAAACTCACAAACAAACTAACTAACCAAAGGCTCAAATGTTTCGTTTACGCTTCGCCCGCTTCTTCAGTCTAGTCTATATCCGTTTCAAATTCCATCGAAATTGATTTAGTGTTTCACGGGCGGCGGTGATCGCTGACCATCAGGCGAACCACCAGCTCAGTTGCCCGCTTTGACATAAAAAAGGAAAACAATAAAGGATATAACATACACAATATTACGTTTATCAGGCGAGCAGGGGTTCCAATTAAATCCAGTGTGGGAAAAGGGCGAAGCTATATAGCTCTGTCCTTTTCCCACAGTGGAATTGATACTACTTTAAGTCGTTTCCATAACCGTTAGGGTTGCCACTTGTTTTAGCAATTAAAGTGAATTATTATTAATTCTAGATGAAAAGAATAAATATGTAGTATGATAATATATTACAATTAAGTGTCTTTATGTTAATATTTTAAAACATTTCTTTATTTGTTAAAAAAGTACCAAGAATTATAAGAAGACTGCTCATTTCTGTTTAATGTAAAAATAGAATATGTCCGGGTATTTATAAAGTATAGAGTACAATTATTTGATATAACGTAGCTTTATATCTAACTTGTCTAGCTCGTCCCGGCTCCGCCCGGATATCAAGATTCCCTTTTTATCCCGAGGGAGCATTTAATCGGGATAAAAAGTATCCTATCACCTGTCCGGGTATCAAATTTTATCAAAATCCGTTTTCATCGTGATTGACGGACAAACATCCCAACAAACAAACTTTCACATTTATAATATAAGTGTGATTACTCGTGGCAGCCCTTGTAGTCCCCAGTAGAATTATCTACTACTAGTATGTTCTTGTGTTTGAGTTTATGCGAGTATTATACATTTAGAAATTAAAAACTTTTTAAAGGATTTTAAAACCGATTTATTCATTAGGAGGGACAGTCTCCCCGTGACCACGCTCGCTGTAAAGTGTTCGAAACGTCGGGTTAATAATATAATGAATAAATCGCGTTTAAATTCCGTTAAAAAGTTTTTAATTTCTAAATATATCTACTACTATTCACTATATTTATTACTATTTTAGTTAGTAGCACCAAATGTTATGAAATATGTGTGTATAATCACTGCCACTTAGCTAATTGTTATATATTTTACATTGTTATACAAATACATAGTTATTGTTGAATATGTTTTATTTTTAACCGACTTCCAAGAAAGGAGGAGGTCTATTGTCTGTATACTTTTGGTGTATGTGATAAATTTGTATCTAGATGGAAAGATTACTCCGGAAGTGGTCCCATTACCATTAAGTCAGGATCTGATGATGGAAACTTAGGGAAACCCAATTAATTCATTGTGGTAGTCGAGCATGCTTCGGCGCGAATTGGCCAGCTTGCACCGGGGAAGTACCACATCCCCAAAAAAGACCGGCGTGAAATAGCATTCTGCTGTGTTTCGTTAAGTGAGTGGGGGAGCCGGAGGCCCATATCCTTTTCCCCACCCTTCCCATTCCTTTCCTTTATTCCTCTCATCAAACCTTTCTTCATCCCTTCCGCATTTAAAGTCGGCAATCCATTTGTAGAGGCGTAAGGTCTGCAATCGACCTTACGCCGCTCAAATGTTCATGGGCGGTGATAGCGCTTAACATGGCGACCACCAGCTCCATTACCGATGGTGACTTAAAAAAAAAATTAACTTCATTGACGCCACCAGGGGCGAATAGCTAGTTATTTTCAATTGCACTTTATGTAAAGTTAGGTTAGGTCGATTAAAAGAAAAGTAGTATTATAGACTTCAATATAATTTATTGCAAGAATAACAAATTAATAATAAAAATGCTGTGACGCTTATACTAAACAATACACGCTCTAAGTAGTCTAATGGAAAAATGCAGAACATTCCATAAAAAATAATACAGCATTGAGGAAATTGGCGCCAACTTTATATTTAACTCTATTGTTACGTAAAAGTTAAAAAAAGAGTGAAGCAACGGAAACTTAAACCATGTTAATATCTATAATTTATTAAAGGGTCCGAAAAAAGTGATTAATTATTCTCTTATTCGCTAGGTGTCCAGTAATTAATATTAGATTTATTAATCAGGTAATCAGGTTCATAAAAAACAAAAAACATTGAAAAAGAAACGTAAGTCAATAAAGTAACATTTATTCTATTTCTTTCATTAACGCTAAATAAATTAGGTTCAACCATGTCATAAAAAATACGTTTTATAACGAACCATACAATTAATATTACTTAATAATATTACAGGAAAAGATGAATTTTTCTAAAAAAAAAAATACATCAATAAGCAACAATAGTTAAAGCATAAAATAAACATTAACTTATCTATAGCGACGACAACATCACGAAATAACGAATATTTTAAAAATGTCTGATAGTTTCATAGACTACAAATAATGTTATTTTTGTGGTGAAATACACACAGATTGTAAAACGCTAGTATAACTATATCAGATCTACAAAAAAACGAGTATTTCAACGACTTATCTAATCATATAAATACTAAAGTTTATTCAAGATTCATATTTTATTATAACCTATAGAACACTGTTTTATTCTTTTTTATTTTAAATCAGGATTTTATTATCTATGGCATTTGTTTATATTGATTGAACACATCCAAAAATAATTATTTTACAAAATTACAATATAAAATGCTTTAATCTTAACACAAAAAATTCATCGAAAATAATTTTCAGGGAGCAAAATAAATTGAGGAAATTTTGCCCAATAAAAAGTGCCTTCAGGATTTATGGAAAATACATTCGAGTCAAATGTATACAAACAATAACTGTAATTTAAATAAAAATTTAAAATTGGCGCGCATTTTGCTTAGTTAGATTCCTAGCCCTATATGCACTAGGGGGAAGGCCGGGGCGAATAGCTAGTTTAAAATTTTTAAAGTAAACCTTCTTTAGAATCGTTGTGATTTCAAACCGGATGCAACGGAAAAACGACAGGTAAGAGACAGAAATACAAAAATGTGTAGGGTGAAGCCGGCAAAGAAAGAGACAGAAATATACATACTATTTTATATTACTATTTTATTGTAGTTTCACTTCTATCGTGTGTGAATCGCAGACACACCTTTTTTTTGTATGTTTTTAGTAACATATATTGTGGTTTGCGAGAAACGTCAACGAGGTCTCTTACCTATATTAATATATAGGTAGCTACCTCATCATTTATTGATTTTTTTTATTTGTTTAGTTTGTCTAGAATCTAGTTACTGTAATGAATCTAGTGGTATACATCTAAATCTGCACACCATGTGCAGTTTGATCCAACTTAAAATACATAATTTATGAGAAATTTTGAAAGAATAGAAAAAAATCGATCACGAGGCAGGATTCGAACCTGCGTATCTTGCCTAACCGTAGCAACGCCTAGCCTCTCGGCCACCCGTGATCCCGCCGCAGTAATCGAATTTCTTCTACTCTTTCGGTTTCATGTGCCTAAGGGGTTAGGTACATAATTTATATTATTTCAATTACGATAAAAGATTACCCAGCCGGAGCTGGGGCATGCATCTAGTATTTATTATAAAAAATATACGTACATGTTATTTGTCGATCTTCTTACAATATGTCAGCGTTTGAGTGAATAATTAATTTTTGATCTTTTCAAAGCAAATAGAAATCAGAATGATACGAGATTTAATATTTTAATGCTCGCTTCACTGAATTTTAGATTTCAATTCTCACATTGTATAAATCTGTATACAATAAAAATATTGTATCTGTAAAATATTGGAATCAATTATATTCAATCTGTATATCTCATACCGTTATAACAAATAACAGTTATAACGTACCGCTAAAAAAACTAAAAATAACCGTTATCAAATCACAACTGCTGTCTGAACATCGCCGTGATTTCTTCAACTGTTTTATTTTTTGTTTCTGGTATTTTGAAGGTTATAAATAATATAAATATGAATTGAAGAGCTGCGAATATCAGGAACACATTGGTGCCTAGAACAAGCTGAAAAAAAAATTGTTATAATACTTGCTAATATTATAAATGCGAAAGTTTGTAAGGATGTGTGTGTGTTTGTTGCTGTTTGAATATATATCAGAATATTAAAAATTCCCATAGATGGCGCTATACTAAATTGTAACATGCATGATAAATTGATGATTTTCATCTGATATATCATTTAACACAAGTTTCAATGCCGGTAAATTTTTAACTTGAATAATATAATATCTTAAAATGCAGATATTTCTAGAATTTATTTATTAAATAAACATTATTTCTAACTTATTCCTTTCCAAATAAATAGTCAATATACTTACGGATAAGGGGAGAAAACTCTGCGCCACGATGAAATTGGCAGTCCAGTTAACTGTAACAGCTACAGAGGAAGCCGCTGGCCTTGCGGCTTGATTGAACAGTTCTGAAATTAAAGTATATAATCGAGTTTGTGTAGAAATGAAGTAGAAAACACAAATATCCACAACAGTTTATTCACTAAAGATTTTAACACCTTTTTCAATGAATACATTCCTATATTGAGAAATCTTTAGTCTATTACGATAAATTAATAAAGAACCTCAACGAAACTCTAAACGAACTCTTAACGACTATTTTACAAAAACGCGGCCGATGCAGTGTTACCAACTCTCAGACATATTTACCCCTAACTCTAAGTCAAAACCCCCTAAAATTGCGTCAATTATTTGAAAGTCCCCCTAAAAAATAATATTCAATCAAAATAATATAATAAGTAATATTCAGTAATATTTGTTAATGCTTTTTATTTATAAATTAACTAATACGTTAAAAATTATATCAGTTTCCTCTGAAGAGTCAGAATTTTTAATATCATACATTTTAACATTGAATAAAGTTAACATTATAGAAGATGGAGTGAATGTTGTGCAAGATCCACCATTACGAATTAATGTGAAAAATAAATTTAATTGATTATTGCATTGGATCGTGTTCTATTATATTCAGAATATTATATATTCAGAAAAACCCTAAACATATAAAACCCCTAAATAAAATTCCATTCCATGAATTTACCCCCTAAATTTGGAGGGAAAACCCCTAAGTTGGGAACACTGGGCCGATGACAGACTTTATGCTGCCGCGCTCCCATTGGCCGAGCGCGGACCAACGCGGCCATCGTATAGAATTATGGTCGCATTCACCTCTCTTTAAATTTACCGCCGCTCGGGTGCGTTCCGTTACAAGTATTGATAAATACATCCCCTTTTAAAGAATGAAAAAAAAAATCATATACTATTCTAATTAATTAATTAAAGTAATTGTATCTATTTCTTGCTTTTTATTTGCATAATTTCTATCATTGGTGTGTTGTGCTGTCCCTGATAAAAAAATGTTTCTTTCTTTCTTTCTTATTCTATCCTTCCTACTAATATTATAAATGCGAAAGTTTGTAAGGATAGATGTATGTGTATGTTTTTTACTCTTTCACGCAAAAACTACTGAACCGATTGCAATGAAATTTGGGATGTAGATAGCTGGATAACTGGAATAGCGC
>NW_024045140.1:381793-426656 GCF_012273895.1 Zerene cesonia
TATAAAGAGGAAAGATTTGACTTTTTGTTTGTTTGTAATAGATAACCTCAAAAACTGCTGGACTGATTTTAAAAACTCTCACCATTCTGCTGCAACTCCACTGAGTGACAGGCTATATGTACCACGGGCGAAGCCGCGGCGAACAGCTAGTATATACAAGTGCCTCTAACATATCAGACTCACCAGTAACAAGGAACCACGGTATCGAGCCTGGACCAACCGCAAACATCACCACGAAGAGAATCACCAGCGCAATGCATAGGTACGACACCCACGCGTAGTCCGTCTGAAACGTGAACTCAGATTCAAACTCAAGCCTTCACTCAAACTCAGAGCGAAAATAACTTAAATGATAAATTCATATCTTAATCTTGTATCTTTAAACGAGCAATTCTTGTATATATATATATATATATATATATATATATATATATATATATAATTGGAATCTCGGAATCGGCGATTTTCATGAAATTTAGTATATAGGGGGTTTCGGGGGCGATAAATCGATCTAGCTAGGAATCTTTTTTAGAAAATGTCATATTCGTTGTTTTATTCGTGTTTTATCGACTTAAACATACTTTTTTAACAAATAGGAGGCGTTTGAGTAGTCCCAATTTATTATGACTCTTCCTGACAATTTGTTGGCGAATAATTAAGTTTTTAAAACACAATTTATAAAAAAAAAACTATATATAAATTACGTGTTGTCGTTTGTCCGCAATGGACCCCGAAACTACTCAATTAATTTTAATAAAATTTTCACATTATGCGCAGTTTGATCCAATTTAAAAGAGAGGATATTATACTAATATTATAAAGCTGAAGAGTTTGTTTGTTTATTTAAACGCGCTAAACTCAGGAACTGCTGGTCCGATTTAAAAAATTATTTCAGTGTTAGGTAGCCCATATATTGAAGCAGGCTGTAGGCTATGTATGTACCACAGGCGAAGTCGGGGCGCACCGCTAGTATATAATAATACTAGTGAATTTAAATAAATAATTACTCACATATACAAAAGCGACACACAATCCGATGGTGCAGGCCATCATGCCACTAAATCCAACCAGAAGCAACGTCTTCCTGCCAGCCACCTCCACTAACAGGAGGCTGATGATCGTCATCACCACGTTCATAGCTCCCATACCTGTAACCATCATCGTCATCAACGATATCGTCATAATTACATATGGAAGTCGAGCACGCTTCGGTACGAAATGGGCCAGATAGTACCCCCATGGAAGTTGCGTGAAATAGTTGTATGCTACTTCCCAATCCGTTTCTTCGTTTAAGTCCTCAATCCTTTCCTTATCCCTTTCCCCTTCAAAGCGAGCACATTTGCAGAGCGTCTCCGAACGTTTATGCGGTGGTGACCGTTTACCATCAGTACCACCAGCTCACTAGCCTACTTATGACATAGAAAAATATTAACGCTCACCCAAAGTAGCATACTGGCTCTGTGCAGTATCCAGCCTGGCGCCTTTGAATATGTCAGTAGAGTAGAAGATAACGGCATTAATGCCAGACAACTGCTGGGCCACCATCACCACCATAGCGATGAGGAGTGGTTGGCGCAATTGGCGATTACCAAATAGCTCCCGGAGTGTGACCTTCTTGCTTATTTTATTTTTTTCGGCTTCCTATAAAACGATTTATAGTCATTATTACAGTTTTACAGACATGACAGACGGGTGGCTGTGATATTATTTAGCTGGATTCCGGAGTCACCGCGATCAGCCCAGACCCTGTCGATTTTCCGAAACTGTCAGATGTAGGTAGGAAGTATGGAATGATTCAATCAGGTCTTATCTAATGATGGGTGTATTTTTAGTTGTTGTTTTTTAGATGTCATAATATCCGAGTTGATTCCGAATTTTAAGTGTGAAACCTTTTATAAATCTCCAACCAGAGAAGCATTTAGAAAGAAAGAAGAAAGAAAGTTTATTTAACACCACCACATTTACAAACAGTTATATTAAAATTAAAAAGTGAACTTATGACTAAACGGTGTGGTGATAAAAAGGGTAACTACTCAGCGTGTGCTACGCGTAATGCGCAGCGCTGATTTTCAGTAGCCCCTTTTTGGAGTGCCAGTCAGAAGAAATAAACATACATGCATACATTATATAAACAATTCTTATAGATATTTTAAAAGCAAATTAGTATTTAAACTAAATATATATATATATTAGTAGGAAATAATTATAAAATATAATAAATGAAATAAATTATTATAAAATAAGGCGAAAAAAGGAAACAAATTATAAAATCACTATATACTATTTATAGAGTTACAAATAAAAAGTTACAGTGTTAGGGACTAATTCTGCGCTTGCTCTGGAAAACGGGATACCAACGAGGCGGTCCCCGACAAATAATAACCAGCTCCCGTGGCCCCTTCACTAGAACGGCTCAACAGAACACAGTGGGGTTTTAGTCAGTAGGAATCCCACATAAACGGCTCTTGTTTTAGTGGGGAAAACTTACAGAAATACCCACGACTCCTTGCCCAGGGGCCGTGGGTATCTATCCACTAAAAAAAGACTTAGGAACTGACCTGGTGCATTTCCTCCATCTCCCCATGCACAGCCACATCGCCTCGCAGCCAGTTGAGCGCTGCAAATATTCAAATCATATATAAAACTAGCTGCACCCGGCAAACGCTGTTCCGCCTTACTCTTATCATTTAGGGATATGATAAATATAGGTAGATGTTGGCCGATTCTCAGACATACACAATATGCACACAAAATTCCATAAGAATCGGTCTAGCCATTTCGGAGGAGATTGGCAACAAAAATTGTGACACGGAAATTTTAAGTAAGATGACATTTATATTTTGAAAAGCTCCCCAGCACAAAAAGCTGTACCATCATAGCTATCTGCATGTCAAATTCAGTCCGATCGGTGCAGTAGCATGGGCTGTATACCAGTCAGCCTTCTGTTTATATATTAAGATAGTTTCCACGATGTAAAACTAAAACAACATACCCCTCTGAGCCTTCAACTCAGCGCCCCTGTTCAGCAGTAAATACTTGGGCGACTCCGGGCACAGCGGCAGTGTGCAGCACTGAATGACAGCGGGTATCACAGTCACTGAGAGCAGCCACGGCCAGCCGGTCGGCGTTCCCAGCACTGACTCCAGGCCCAGTATTTGGGAGAGAAGGATCGTTATTGTTATCACTAGTTGGTACACTGTACCGATCTGTGGAACATCGCATAAATATCAATTGTGGAACATTGCACAAAAAATGAGCTGTGGAACATTTTATAAAAAATGAACTATCATCGGTTATATATATTCATGCAGATAGAGTGATGAATAAGGAAAAAACGATCAGTATTGATGAGATTTTGGCTAATTTACACAGTGGTGTGTGTACCTAAGCCCCAGTATTTGGAGGAACACTGTGACGATACGTGGAACGTTATATAAAACAATAAACTTTTTCTCTATATATAATAATTAGTTTAATAGTGAAAGGTGAAAAGTGATAACGCAATATTTATTTTGTCTTTTTTTATTACATTAATTATAATTAAATTTCCCGCGTATATTTCAAATGTTTGGCATAAGAACCAATGGTCAATGGTATTAAATATTTAATAATCTGTGCTGTGTGGTCTGTGGAGCAAACTTTATTATTTGTCAAAAGGATTTAAACTTACCGAACCACGAAGGGAGACCGGTGATATTTCAGCGAGATACATAGGTGTTAGTCCCGCGTTTAAACCATTGTTTATTCCTATAACCAACCTGAAAAATAATTATTGAAACTAAATATGAATCAATTAATCAATTTTGATACGATAGTCGATAAATTGAGCTAAGGTTACGTTAAATTTGGCGCCAAAAATCCGCTGTTTTTTTTTTTTATTTTGACACATTGAATGTCAGTATCAAAATTACCAACTAGACTAACGACATCTATTGACCAATTCAAACTTATACATTTTTTTATTCATTTAGATTTCTTCTAGAAGCACTATTACTGAATCGACATAGGTATTATAAAATCTCTATTAATTATAACCATAGATTAATGCCGATCTTAAATTCTAACGCTAATGCTACAGTGCGTATCGTGTGTGTAAACAAGCAAATATTAGCTACATACATTAAGTGTCTCTAGGCTATCTATACTAATATTATAAAGCTGAAGAGTTTGTGTGTTTGTTTCATTGTACACGCTAATCTCAGGAACAGTAGTTTCTAAAACGGTCTTTCTTAATCTTTTCTTTCTTTGTCTTTCTTTTCCAAATTGTTTTGAAATTTTTTTCCAGTTTTAGATAGCTCATTTATTGAGGAAGGCTTTAGGCTATATATGTACCACGGGCGAAGCCGGGGCGGACCGCTAGTAATATTATAAATGTGTATATGTAAGCGATCACCACCGCCAATGAACATTTGCAGTAGGATGTACTGCCCGCTTCTATGGGGTAAAATAAATGCTGACCACGGGTATGGAAATGGACTGGTAAGAGCGAGCAAAAGAATACAGGCCTCCAGCTGCTGCATATAGATTTCATTTGGTATGGTAGTCGAGCACGCGTCGGCACGAATTGGGCCAGCTCGCACCGGGGCAGGAACCACAACACCCACAGGAAACCGGAGTGAAATAGTAGCATGCTACTGTGATTCTTTAGGTGAGTGGGGGAGCTGCGGACGCGTATCCTTTTCCCCACTCCTCCCAGTCCTTTCCTTTCCCCTCAACAATCCTTTCTTTTACCACTCATTTTAAAGGCAATCTATTTGCAGAGACGTAAGGCCAATGGCCTTACGCCTCTCCAAATGTACATGGGCGATAGAAGCGCTTACCATCAGACGTCCCAGCTCCCTTGCCAATTCTGACATAAGAAAGAAAGAAATTAAGAAATAAATAAATAAATAAATAAATAAATAAATAAATAAATAAATAAATAAACAAATAAGAAAAACAATCACCTGCCGACTATCAACATTTCTGAGGACTGCGATAACTTGGACAGCCCTTCCAAAGCAGTTGCTATAAACACTAACACGTTGTTCCATAAAAGACCGCCTTTCCGTCCAAATCTGTAAACCATATCATCATATCATACTATCATATTATCATACTCATACTAATATTATAAATGCGAAAGTTTGTAAGGATGTGTGTGTGTTTGTTGCTCTTTCACGCAAAAATTACTGAACCGATTGCAATGAAATTTGGTACGTAGACAGCTGGACAACTGGAATAACATATAGGCAACTTTTTATCCCGATATTCCTACGGGATATGGACTAACGCGGGTGAAACCGCGGGGTGCAGCTAGTTGTAACATAAATCTCAATATATAAAGCACAGGTGACTGACTGACTGATTTGTACACATATTAAGGACAGTCGACAGTACAAAAATTTTATGAGTTATCTTTTTATACTAATTAGGATCACCAGGATTAAACAATTTCCTTACGTATGAGCAAGTGAGAGAATTTCGTAGAAATTCTAGTTTTTATAACATTATAGCTTTTATTTAGAAATTAAAAACTTTTTAACGGATTTTAAGCGCGATTTATTCATTATATTATTAACCCGATGTTCGTAACGACGACCCCAGTCTCCCCGTTACCACGCTCGCTGTAAAGTGTTCGAAACGTCGGGTTAATAATATAATGAATAAATCGCGTTTAAAATCCGTTAAAAAGTTTTTAATTTCTAAATGTATAATACTCGCGTAAAATCAAACACAAGAAAATACTATTAAAGTTTTTTTAATGTTGTTTATAAAGCTTTTTTAATGTTTTATAGTTGTTTTAATGTTCTGTTTAAACGTATTTCTAAATATTTTATTGATATCGAATGTCTTACCTGTCAGCCACGAATCCAGTAATCACCCCCCCTATCATGCCCCCCACGCAGTAAATAGCGACGGTAATGGACCATACTGTAGTCACTTTCGGGTCTTCTTTTGAGGGTAACGTTAAATTCGTGCCGGTTAGTGCCTCTTTTTGCAACCAATCTGACATAACCTGAAAAATGTGAATCTAAACTGTATTTATTAAACAAACGGAGGCGCGTTTCCTTATCCTCACCCTTCCGAATCCCTTCCTTTCAGTCGTCATTTCTTTCCTTATCCATTACCACCTGAATTGCGCAGCGCATTCGAATAGGTACTACTCAGCTCTGTTCACGGGAGGGGGTGATAGCTTACCATCAGGCGGACCACCAGCTCAGTTGCCCGCTAATTTATAAAAAAGCTGAAAAGTTACTCCGTTCGTGCTCATCCCAAGAACTAGTCCATTTATTGAGAGGCTGTTCCATTTATTGTAATAATTACATAATTACATCATCATCTACCCATATATATGTTCCCACTGCTGGGACACAGGCCTCCTATGAGGGTTCAGGCCATAATCCAACACGCTGGCCAAGTGCGGGTTTGCAGATGTCACATGTCGTTGATGTTTGATTCTCGGACATGCCGGTTTCCTCACGATGTTTTCCTTAACCGTTTCATGCATGGGTGATGTTATCCACATGTGCAGATAAATTGAAAAATCAATTTACTTCCTGCACGCTCGCCCGGTCACGAACCCCGACTTATCGATTTTGTCGTCCGAGGTTCTCACCACTGAACCACCACTGCTATCACCACTTAGCTATATTATTACTAAGTATATTAATATATATATTTTTTTCAAACAAAAAAAGTATCGGTCTGGCAGGACACAGAAGGCTGATCACCTACTTGTCCATAAAGAAAATCGATCAGTGAAACAGATGTACATCTGCTCCATACCCCAGTAGGGACACGGGACTCCACTTTTTATATTAGTATTAATTGAAACTTACTCCTTGCGGTGCGTTCATGACTCCAGTATTGTATCCATGTTGGAAAGCTGACCACGATGCGCAAAATATCGCGAACGCGAGACGACTGTTCATTCCCTGTAAATAAATAGAACATCAACATTAACAATAAATTTAGAGACAGGCACAGCAACGCGTGGCCGGGTATGCTAGTCTAGTCAATAAAAACACCACATTATATTCTTATCTCATCATCATCAGCCCATACATGTTCCCACTGCTGGGACACAGGCCTCCTATGAAGGCTCAGGCCATAATCCAGCACGCTGGCCAAGTGCGGGTTGGCAGATGTCGCATGTCGACGAACTTTTGATTCTCGGACATGCCGGTTTCCTCACGATGTTTTCCTTCACCGTTTTAAGCAGTGGTGATGTTATCCACATGTGCAGATAAATTGAAAAATCAGTTATTTCCTGCCCGCTCGGCCGGTCTCGAACCCCGACTTATCGATTTCAAAGTCCGAGGCTCTCACCACTGAGCCACCACTGCTTTTATTTTATTATTATATCCATTTAGTTTACTTTAAACTAATTGCTATCCATCGAGTAGCAAAGATAATAAACTAGTACCAGTCGTTTCGGAGGAATTCGAGGACAAACATAACTTTTGACATTTGTTATCTTTGCTATAAATAAAAAAGTCTTATCATGTACAAACGGTTGTTGTTGCAAAAGTGTGATAAAACTACACAACTCGTTTAAAATTTATTTTAATTTAACTAACTTCTTCATTATTGTTAACTAGCTGCGCTCCGCGGTTTCGCCCGCGTAAGTCCGTATCCCGTAGGAATACCGGGATAAAAAGTTGCCTGTGTGTTATTCCAGTAGTCCAGCTATCTACGTACCAAATTTCATTGCAATCGGTTGAGTAGTCTTTGCGTGAAAGAGCAACAAACATACACACATCCTTACAAACATTCGCATTTATAATATTAGTAGGATGTGTGGCCTTATTTAATAATTTCCTTATATATACTCTTCATAGGGTAATCAGTTGATTACAGATTTTATTTTCATAACAACGTTTATACTTGCATTATCACTACATAGTATAAAACAAAGTCGCTTTCTCAGTCCCTATGTCCCTATGTATGCTAAAATCTTTAAAACTACGCAACGGATTTCGATGGAGTTTTTTTTAATAGATAGAGTGATTCAAGAGGAAGGGTTATATGTATAATAACATCTATTTAACTACTCCGAATTAAAGCGTGCGAAGCGGCGGGAAGAAGCTAGTATATTACAGAACAAGCTAGTTATATGTATAAATAAATCCCAATTTCCCTTGGTCACGACATCACACGTGAACGGCTTGACCGATTTCAAAAATTCCTTCACCATTAGAAACCTGCTATTACACTGAGTGACATAGGCCATATATGCCACGGGAGAAACCGGGGCGGACAGCTAGTTCAAGAGTTTGTTTGGTTGTACGCACTTATCTCAGGAACTAATGGTCCGATTTGAAAAATTATTTCAGTTAGATAACCCATTTATTAATGAAGCCTGTAGGCTTTATATCACGCTAAGACTACTTCACCGTTTCGAGCAGTAGTGATGTTATCCACATGTGCAGATAAATCGAAAAAACAATTTATTTCTGCACGCCCGGTCTCGAACCCCTTATCGATTCTGAAGTCCGAGGTAGTCACCACTGAACCACAACTGTTTTTGCGAGTTCGAGTTAGCCCAAAGTAACTATTCCACGCGGACGAAGTCGCGGGCGGAAGCTAGCGGGACGTCATTCGTAATGAGACACGGCTTTAATATGATCTGTATGAGTTCTTGGTAAAGAGTTTTTAAACAAAGAAGTACTTATATATTCGCTTCATTTATTATAACGTTATTTCATATGCTATTGAGATAGGGGTTGGTTTAAACTGTATTGTTTCTGAGTGACATAAAAAATCAGTATAGGCTGGATCGAATAACAAACCTACATCCGTATATCAAAACATGTATTTATTTATTGGAAAACTGGACGCTCGTCTCGGCTCAGCCCGGGTGTTAAGATTCCTGTTTTATCCCAAGGGAGCATTTAATCGGATAAAAAGTATCTATCACCCAAGTCAGCTCATACCCTATCTGTATACCAAATTTTAACAAAAACCGTTCAGTGAAATCAGCGTGATTGACGAACAAAAATCCAAACAAACTTTCACATTTAGGTACAATATTGGTGTGATGTTACCAACACAAAACATAAAACATAACTCGACAGATAATCAAAGGTCAAATTTAAAAATTATTCACGTAAATCAGAAACTGCAATTTTTAATTTATATTCTTCAAAATGTATACAATGGAAATATTTAGAAGTTCCATTATTTAAAATAAACAATTATTTTAACAAGCAAAACAAAACAATGACATTATAATTTATAATGCAGTGGGGTTATAAAATTTTTAGAAAATTACTGTTTTTTAACGAATTAATTACATAAAAACCGGCAATTTGCAGAAGCGTATGTATGACATAACCTGTTGTCTGTTGACCTTGAACGGTTTGACATTATCTTTTGACAGTTGAGTCAACTTTTTCTTTTTTAAATTGAAGGCCATGGACTTAACACAATTTTGTGAAAACATTTCTATTGTTATTTATATTTTTGTTGCTGTAATGAATTGTATTGTAATATAAATTTTTGTTGTATTACAAAAATAAGATTTCTTTGTTTCCAGCAAGTGTTATAAGCATGAAACTCTGTTAGAATAAATTGATAAATGTTTTTTACTACTGGACCTTCAATTAATGATCGAATACAGATATATTTTGACACCTGGGGAAGTTTTAAACTAACCTCTAAAGAAGACACCAGGAATACTTCTACTATCTACTTGTTTTATTATTATTTTTTATGATATTATTTACCTTTGTGTCTGTTGAGGTAACAGTTTTTTTTCTTCTATAGTCTTGTTACGTGCTTATATAGTACCTTCTTATCTATATATTTAAACCACTAAAAAATGAATATTCTGCAACTCTATTTTAGATAATATTCAATGAAATTTAATAATTTTAATTGCACTTTAATTTTTCTTTTTCACCAGCTTAAATTTAACAAATAAAGGGGGTGGTTATCAATTCGACTGTATATTTTTTTGCATAAGTTACCATAACTTTCGATTAGGTGAACCGGTTTTAATTTTTTTTTTTCATTTGATAGCTGATACCTCCCGTGAGTCCTATTAAAAGTTAATCTCGTGCTGACTATATGAATGCGGTTGAGTTTTTCGTTAAAAATAATTTAGTATTTTTCTAAATGAAAATAATCCTAAATACATACATAGATTTTAGTGTTTCATTTTCTAATAATTTAGATTTTAATTAAGTCTAAAAATGTAACCTCAACCCTAACATTCAAACGATTTTGTAAATAATTAACTTATATGTAACATTCCTACACAATCATAGTAAAAAACTAGAGCCATAAAACTTAATGATGAGTTCAAAAACCCTAAGGGACCTTGACTCTGTAGTTACATCACTATTACTCATACCAAATTACAGAAAAAAAACTGCCTATTCGATGCCCGATCCTTCAGTATATTCGGAGTTGAAGTTTTTGAGTAAACTGTTTTTTTTATGTTATCGTCGGCAATGGAGTTAGTGGGTCGCCTGATGGTAAGCGCTACCACCGTCCGTGGACATTAGGAGAGGCGAAGGTCGATTGCAGACTTCTACAAACGGATTGCCGACTTCAAATTTGGAAGGGATTAAGAAAGGATTGACGAGAGGAATAAAGGAAGGGACTGGGATGGGAGGGGAGGGGAAGGATATGGGCCTCCGGCTACCCCACTCATCGAACGAAACACAGCAGTATTGGCAGTATGCTATTTCAAACCGGTCTTCTGTGGGGATGTGGTACTTAGCGTGCTTTCTTGTTAAAAAAAATACACGCACTAATTAATATTTCCGTTTAGAATAATATATAAAAGTTTTAATCGAAATAGCAACTATAATACCTATCAGTGACCTAATATTTGGTTTGAGATTAACCTATAATTTATAAGATAAATCGCCTTGCAACCATATGAGTAACGCAAATATCATGTGCGTACGTTGTACGTCACTTTTAAATTTGGAACGTCAATATTGTTGGAAGAACAAAATCGAGCGATATGATTGTTTTTTTTTTTATTTTAATAAAATTGACAGATGTCAATTGAATTGAATTTTAAAATTGTAATATAATAATAGTTAAATTAAACATAATTTAGTGATAAATTTCAACAAATTTTACATGTGTGCCCAAGTAAATTATATCACGAAGGAGTGCGATTGAAATAAAAGATTTTTTAAAATCACTTGCGTAAATAAATACATTCGGTCAAGTACGAATCGGTTCCGCGGCACTAAGAGATCCGTACAAATAAACTAAAGAGAGAGAATTTTTAATTATTTTATATCCGACGATTCCAAAAACGAAGGTTTTATATTTAACTGTTTTTTATTTTTGGTAACTCGATGACTCCGTGTTCAACTGTTTGATGTGATTTTTTTTGTTTGATAGAAAATCTAAACAGTGAAGGTAAACATCGTGAGGAAACCGGCATGTCCGAGAAATAAAAGTTCGCCGACATGTGACATTTGCCAACCCACACTTGCCAGTGTGGTGGATTAGAACCCTCATAGGAAGCCTGTGAGCTCTGTCCTAGCATTGGGAACATATATGGGCTGATGATGACGCTCTAAAGTTGTACCTTCCTTCCCTGGTATCTTGACTTTTTGTACATCTATTATTATTATTTCATACGATTATCTAAAACTAGATAAAATATATGTAGAACAATAAATCTTATTGTCATAGCGGCAACAGTAATACGTAATCTCAGGAAATTTCAACTGTCAAACTATCACGTTTCATGCGATACAGCCTGATGACGGACAGACACCCAGTGAACCTTCCTAGTAGAGTTCTTTCCTTACTCGTGTTACTCTTTAGTATGGAGGGTAGAGGTAAGGAGAATCATCTGTATATATGAAAAAGTCTGTATATATGTCCGTCGAAATGCATTAAACTAGAGAGAAATTTAGAAATCAATAAACGTTCCATGCTCTTTAGATACGGAACCCTATAAACGATGCGAACTTCCTGTAATAGCTTCACTTTCGTGTTACCAGATAGTATTTAAATATAATAGAATGTATGGAATGTCATTTGAGTTTATTTTTACACGCTTTTTATTAGCTCCACCTGTATGTTTGTTTGTAACCGACTTCTTTGGGCGCGATTTTGACCCACTTTAAACGGCCAGATTTCGTTCAAACTTTGTAGATTTATTGAGGACCGATGACAATACACTAATTTGATAAAATTAATCCAGTTTTCAATTTGCAAAATATGATTTTTGTCAAAGCGTGTTTTTTAGTTTTTTTAAACTATTGTATTTTATTCTTCTTCATGGCAAGAATCGTTGGTTTTTTTAACGGAAGTAAAATGTATTTAAGTGAGGTCCCGTGTCCCCTAATGGGGTATGGGGCAGATGATATACATCTGTTTCACTGATCGATTTTCATTATGGACAAGTAGGTGATCAGCCTTCTGTGTCCTGCCAGACCGAGACATTTTTTTTGTGCGTCCCCACCGGGAATTGAACCCAGGATCCCACGGTTCTGCGCTGACGCGTTAACCACTGTACCAAGGAGACGGTCTATGTATTTGGACAAATCAATTTCATTTGGTCTGTGTTTGTGTAACCTCTTTATATATTATAAATGTGACAGTTTGTTTGTTTGGATGTTTGTCCGTCAATCACGTTGAAACTACTCAACGGATTTTGATGAAATTTGGTACACAGACAGGGTATAAGCTGACTGTGGTGATAGGATACTTTTTATCCCGATTAAATGCTCCCTTGGGATAAAGCAGAAATCTTGTTATCCGGGCGGAGCCGGGACAACCGTCTAGTATAGAATACGACTTTTTAGTTTCAGGTAGGGTTGCTACCTTTTTTTTCCTAATAATATTTTTTAACTTCGCAAAGTACTACTGGGTAATCTATGGAAAAAATGTTATACAAAAACTCAATTTTGTTAATATTATGATGATTTTAAAAATGAGTACTTATACGAAACTGAACTATTAATTTAATTTTTTTTTGCGTATTAACCCCATTATATTATTATACACAGATAATATTATCAAAGTTTACCGTAAATATTCTGTGATACATAAATTTGAATTAAATACAAAACTAGTTTTCCGCCCACGGCCTTGCGTAGTCGCAAGAAAGATTGACCCGGGGTTTTCCTCGCATGCTCCCGATTCCCGTGGTATTTCCAGGATAAAAACGTTTTCTATATCCTATATCCCTTTCCCGGTTCTAAGCTACCTCTGCACAAATTTTCAGCTAAACGGTTAATCCGTTTTTGGTCTATAAATAGTGTAACTAACACCACTTTCTTTAATATATATAAAACTAGCTGCGCCCCGCGGTTTCACCCGCGTAAGTCCGTATCCCGTAGGAATATCGGGATAAAAGTTGCCTATATGTTATACCAGTTGTCCAGCTATCTACGTACCAAATTTCATTGCAATCGGTTCAGCAGTTTTTGCGTGAAAGAGCAACAAACACACACATCCTCACAAACTTTCGCATTTATAATATTAGTAGTATACCAATACAAAACGATAAGGTAACTTATTATTTCACTTATTTAATATTCATTAACATTCTTTGTATTCATAAATGACATTTGAAATGCTTATTTTGTAATGCGATTGAAATTCAAAATACTAGTTTGTTTACAAACTTGTATATTACATTCTAGTTGGTCGCCCCGGCTCCGCCCGTGGTACATACATAGCGCTCAGATAAAAGGTAAATGCTAGACAAAAATCTGTCCAGTAGTTCCTGAGATTAGCGTGTTCAAACAAACAAAATCCTCAGCTTTTTTTATTCTTCAGCTTTATATTATTAGTATAACTTCAACCGGATGGAACCAGGATAAATAGTCTTTCGGCAGTTCACCAAAATTTATTTTAGTTCGTGCGAGAAAATTTAACAGACAGACAACGAACTTGCATTAATATTATTAAAGCGAAAGGAACTTTGTCTCTCTATATGTCTGTCTGTTTATGTGTCTCTTCATCACGCCTAAACAGGCCATTTTGAATGAAAAAGATAGTTTAAAACCTGAGAAAGGACAGAAGGTTAGGTTTAGGACTAAAGGATAGATTTTATCCTGGAATTCCCACGGGAACGCTAGCTATGCGATTTTTCCTTTGACTACGCGAGCGAAGCCGCGGCTGGAGAGCTAGTTTATCGATAAACATTTAATCGCACAATACACAGATACACATAAATAACAATAACACAAATAAACTATACTGAACGACTTGGCGGCTTTATCGCTTTGAATCGATTTCTTCCAGGCAACCTTGAGATATAGGAAAATATCACATAAAATATCATGTTATATAATATAAAAAAGATTGAAATCATTATCGAATGAATAAAAATGACAGTACGTATAAAGGCCAGCGATAAATTAATAATTCATAACTTGCTGTGTTAAAACAGTTATAATTCCATTAAAGGAAATAATACGCCCTATAGCGAATGTTTATTTAGTTTATTTTATTAACTATAACGTATACAAAAGACTAACTAAAATTAACTAAAAATAGAAAATATATATCGCAAATGAATAAAAAAAAACATTACCGCCATCCTGTCACCGGAGCTTGCAAGTTCAACTTTCACTATTCACTTGATTTAACACAAAATCACTAGAACCTCGTTTGAGCGAAACGCGAAATAAAAAAAAAATAATAACGTCACGGTGACATTAAATCCTTTTTGGCGGCAAACGTGCCGTGTTTCATGTGAGCAGCGCCGCAGCCGAAATTCGAATTTCAAATGAAGCGGACGTCGCGTGGTCGCGGTCTGTGTGGTCAGTGACGTCATTGAACCGGTTGTGGATATGGATAGGATGTTGTCCTATACATTCCATTTCCTACACAATTAATATTAAACTTTATAGGGATTTTATTAGGGTGCACATTTCAATCGCAGACCATTATTATTGGTAGGAGGCCGCATTCATAGAAAAATGTTCCGTAACTCAATAGAGTTAAAGTCTAAATTAAATTTGGCAATCACATGTTTTCTTAGTGAACTGAATACTACACGCTACAACTGTTGTTACGGTGGCTTAAAAAATAGTAAGCAGTCACGCTCTTAAGCGCTTTACGCTGCATTGATATTAAAGTACTAATTATAATGATTAAGATTTACGCATAACTTTTTACTAGGTGAAACGATTTATGACTTTTCTTTAAAAGCTCGTGCCCCATTTAAAATTGGTCTAGTTCTAATAATTTGGAGTCTGTTTACTTTTTTATTTAAGTAATGAATGCACTTTCGAATCGATATTTAATACAGTTTTATCATTACAGGTTCGGAAGGCAGTTTCTACAGAGAAGAGCCGGCAAGGAACTCTGTAGTTGCTCTTATAAAATAAAATCAATATATATACAATTATATTCGCTAGGTCTGAAATTAAATCGTAAACTATTTTTTATACCCTAAGCGTAGAGGTAAGGAGACAAAAGGTCAGTGTGTATAAGATATCTTAGGAAAATAATATGATGGTATATCATTTTAAACGATTCTTAGTAAAAAACTAAATATAATTGAATTGACAACCTTTTTTGAAGTCAGTTCAAAGCTAAAGCTTATATTAAGTATAATTACCTACATAAGATAAACGCATACATATAACGATGAAATGCTTTAATAAAACATACATTTATATAATGCAGGTAAATTAGGTAAAAGTAAGGTAGGTAACTTAGGTAAAAAATAAAGAAGAGAAAAGGATATGGGACAATCCTACTTCCTACTAATCTTATAAATGCGAAAGTTTGTAAGGATGTCTGTGTGTTTGTTGCTCTTTCACGCAAAACTACTGAACCGATTGCAATGAAATTTGGTACGTAGACAGCTAGACAACTGGAATAACACATAGGCAACTTTGTATTCCGATATTCCTACGGGATACGGACTATCGCGGGTAAAACCGCGGGGCGCAGCTAGTTTTATTATATCTTATACCTTTAAACGAGCAATTCTTGTATATATATATATATATATATATAATTGGAATCTCGGAATCGGCTCCAACGATTTTCATGAAATTTAGTATATAAGGGGTTTCGGGGGCGATAAATCGATCTAGCTAGGAATCTTTTTTAGAAAATGTCATATTCGTGTTTTATTCGTGTTTTTTTTTCCTGACATCCATTGGCGAATAATAATACTATTTTGCTTCGTAGATAGCGGGACAACTGAAATAACACATAGGCACTTTTTATACCGATATTCCTACGGGATACGGACTTACGCGGTTTCAACCGCGGGTCACAGCTAGTTTGTTACTGGTATACCTTGACCCCTTCACTAAAGCGGCTCCACGAAACACAGTGCGGGGGAATCCGACATAACCCACGGCTCTGTCCCCAGAAGCCATGCATATCTCTGCAAGATTTCCACACTGAAAAGCAGGGTATGTATTTAATTATTATATTACGATATAGTGAAAAATTAATAAATTACAAGAATACGAGACTATAATTGTTGCTAGTAGGTAAAATGTGTGTGTGTGTGTGCAATATGTTAATATTATGACACAAGAAACCACACCCACGTAACAGCAGTTTTCCTATTAGGTATTAAGGAAATTTATAACGGAATTGTAAAGGTCACTATTTATTATGCGTACACGATTTTATCATATTTTTAATGACTAACATTATATTGTAGTATAAAAGATTGTGAATTTAACTTCATTTAAATCTTTATTTAATTCTCTCAAAGGCGACAACACATTCGCGATGCCCCTAACATCGCAAGTGGTTATGGGCAGCGGGGGTCACTTTCCAAGTGACTGGCATGCTCGGTTGTCTGCTAGGCGATAAAAAAACATCCACAAATCTTCATATTAAGCCTATGATGCTACATTAGGAACGATTTTAGAATTTATAAATTATATTATACGAGATGCGCCCCGCGGTTTCACCCGCGTAAGTCCGTATCCCGTAGGAACATCGGGATAAAAAGTTGCCTATATGTTATTCCAGTTGTCCAGCTGTCTACGTACCAAATTTCATTGCAATCGGCTGAGTAGTTTTTGCGTGAAAGAGCAACAAACACAGACACACATCCTTACAAACTTTCGCATTAATAATATTAGTAGGACTAGCTTTTGCTTACGGCTTTGCACGTGCTAAATTCGGCAGTTTAATAGATGCTATTATACATATAGCTTCCCTGGAATCACGCTATCTATTTAAAAAAACCCATCAAAATCCGTTCCGTAGTTTCAAAGATTTAAGCATACATAGGGAAATAGCGACTGATAGAAAGCGACTTTATTGTACTTTATGTATGTCTATGTCTATGTCTGTGTCTATGTCTATGTCTATGTCTATGTCTATGTCTATGTCTATGTCTAAGTCCATGTAGTGATGATTTTATGTATACTTCTTCCTCTATTTACATGTGAAATTCACCAAAAATTACTTCAGAACTTTATGAATAAATCAAATAACAAACGGACGATTACCTACGGATCAATATTACATTTAGTTTAAACCTAAAGTATGACGTGTAGGCAAATATTTGTAAAAACTTATAACTTAGATGTGTCATAGAACATTATGTGGTCATTACATGACGTGGCATTAATATTCCTAACATCCTACTAATATCCTATCCTACTAATATTATAAATGCGAAAGTTTGTAAGATGTGTGTGTGTGTTTGTTACTCTTTCACGCAAAAACTGCTGAATCGATTGCAATGAAATTTGGTACGTAGACAGCTGGACAACTGGTATAACATATAGGCAACTTTTTATCCCGATATTCCTACGGGATACGGAATAACACGGGTAAAACCGCGGGGCGCAGCTAGTCCGTTGTAAAACTATATATTTTTAATTACATTCATCGCGTCGTCATTTATATTGCTCTGATTGGTTGACAAGCATTGATTAATTAATCAAGTAATTATTGAGTTAAATCACAACACAAACTCTTTTCTCCGCTACATTTGTTGAATTTCTATTAGACGCCTATAATCGTACAGCGCTGTAACGCTTGAAGCGCTAGCCGGGGGGCTTGTCAGCGCGTCATGGCGGGATGTTGACCGACCGAAATAATTATGCCATAACCTTGATTCGTTTTAATTGAATACATATATTAAAATGAATATATCTATACTAGCTGTGCTCCGCGGTTTCACCCGCGTAAGTCCGTATCCCGCAGGAATATCGGGATAAAAAGTTGCCTATATGTTATTCCAGTTGTCCAGCTGTCTACGTAACAAATTTCATTGCAATCGGTTCAGTAGTTTTTGCGTGAAAGAGCAACAAACACACACATCCTTACAAACTTTCGCATTACAGCGATTTCAAAAATTCTTACACCATTACAAAGCTCTAACTTCACTAAATGGCTATATATGTACCACGGACGAAGCCGGGGCGAACAGCAAGTGTGTGATAAAAATAATCCAATATGCCAAATAAGGTTGGTTTTTGAAAATAGAATCATATATTCGATCCTCGTTTAAAAACTATTTTCATTCCAAATTTCATCAAAGTCGGTGCGGTGTATCAACCGTTAATCTCGCATTTTTAACCGACTTTAAAATAGGAAGTCATCAATTCGACTGTATTATTAAGTGCTTGTTAACTCAGAACTAAACCCATATTGCCTGGAAGATATCGCTTCTTAACGATAAGACCGCTTTGTAACGCTTTTTACTTTATCTGTGAATATTTTATGTTTTTATTTTGTTTTATGTGTGTGCAATAAAGTGTTTATTAATTCATCATTATTAACTTTTATGTGGGTGAACCGATTTTTATGTATTTTTTGTATTTGAAAGCTGCTATCTATGCCATGTGGTTCCATTCAAATTTAAATCTAGTTCTGACAATATGAAGGCAGTTGATTTTTTTTTTTAATTATGACAATATCATTGTAATAATTGTTTTTAAAAAATATACTGATATCATAACATATGCTAATATATACTGGCATTATCTGTATGCATACGTCACAGGCAAACTACAGTATAAATTCGCCATTAACATGCCAGCATTATGTTATCTGTGTCGCCAGTTTACAAACGTTCGGTAATTTGTATATATACAATTTATTTTAGCATTTTTTGCATTTTATTTGTAAGATAAAGAAAACAATAAATATAGTTTCTAATTCCTTTATTTCCACATCAATATATCTCATTATCAAATACATTTAAACTCATAATACAGATGGCGAATGCACTAATCAACGGATGTAAATATAAAAGAAAGAAATAAAGAAAGAAACATCTGCATTTAAATTTGACAACAAAATATACTGTGAAAAAATTTTTCTGAGCCTACGCAGGTTCGAATCCTGCCTCGTGATCAAATTTTTTCTATTCTTTCAAAATTTCTCATTTATAAAGCATTTCAATGCTATAAAACTAAAAATTAAAAATTTTCTGTTCTTTCAAAAAATTTCTCATTTATAAAAGCATTTCAATGCTATAAAACTTAAAATTAAATAAAATATATTGTGTCATGGATCGTTAAGAATTAAATTAAATCCGTTGAAATAGTAATAATCTATAATTGTCGATTTTCAAATAAACGAAATGCGTAATCAACAACGCTTTATTAGTTATCAAGTTATGTCACATGTCGTAATTGTGATTGGTTTTTAACTTTAGGAACAGTCGAATTTTTCTTAACATTATTTTAATTGTATATAATTAAACGAATTAACCAAAGTTTATTCAGTTTACTGGTAAATACTTAGTTCAGATTAAAAAATAGAATAAGTGACGGGATACGTGAAGTGGTGGTTAAAAAATTATATGTATAACGTTTTAACACGTTTAGTTATTAGTGGATTGAATTCTTAGGCGTAAATTTTGACATATAAATGCGCAAAAAATGTTGTACTTCTATATTTGACCAATAGAGGGCGTTGCAATAAAACGAAAGCGAAAAGCGAGATTATTGCGATTTTTTTTTCTTAGTCACTACGTCCCTTGTACATTAAAACTTATTTTAAATTCTTTGATATTTATTAAAGTCTTCCAGTTTTATTAGCTTATACATTACGATTGGCTAATAATTCATATTAATTATGATTAAAAGGCCAACTGCATTGTTTTACTTATAAATTAATACAATAATATTAGTATGTAACGAATAAAGCATGCTTATAAATAAACAAATGGTTATTAACGTAATAGATAATATTTAATGGAATCAATTGCAATAAAAAACATAATTAACATTAACAATTTGTTTTATAAACTACGACTTACCCCCAAGTTATATTATTCTATGATACTAAACCAAATAAAATCTACTATTTATACACACATTTTTTTTCTAAACCGCAAAAACCATGATAAATAGAAAAAAAAATCATTTTGGCGTGTCAAAAACCAATTAACGCTATTAAAAGGTTTTACATTACTACCCTAATATCTATTATAATTTAGAATGTAATTTATGTGAGATTTAACTAACTTATTTTGACTTTCACAGTAGGGGATAATATTATGTTATCTGTAGTCACGCTATATACGCTACGAAAAAAAAAGAAGGCTGGTTAATGTCACTTGTATAGTCTATGGCACACTGTCAATCGGTGCTGAGAGCCGAAGCGAATGAATCTATATTATACATACATCACACGTGCTGATACTAAGAGATACTTGAAAACCTATAGTACCAGTCATATTATACTACTCTTTGCTTCATAGAGGTTCATACGTTAGGCCTGTCTGCACGGACGGTCAGCGCCGTAAGCTTGAGTCTTTTTTTTAAGATTAAATGGTTTGGTTACGAGACAGAGAGTCTAGAACCAGTCCATAGATAATGTGATGATGATGAATTAAATATAACCACAGATAATAAATACTATACTAGTAATATGATTATGGTAATTTACATGATTAAATGGATAATGGGTTTTTGTCGTAACGGCAAACAAAACATAAATTTTATAATATTGGCAATTGAAATATAAGTTTGGTCGTGTTATGCTATTTTTGGCTTTAGTTAAAGAATTTTACCACACAGTAAAATATGTATTATGTTCAACACTTGCTTGTATTAAATACACATTTGTCATAAATATAACATAACCTCATATATTCATTTGAAAATAGATTCAACCTACAGACAGAAACTTAGTTGTCCTTGTCTATGAATAAGATGTATCCTTACACTAATAATATTATAAATGCGAATATGTTTGTTTATCTTTTTGTCTCGTCGTAACGAAGCGTTTTTTTTATAGGATTTTTATGTTTGGAGATAGGAGGATACATAGTACATTTTATCGGATGGCAGGCCAGTAATTAATTGTATCTATTTTTTACATAGCGCGAGCATTATCATAAATGTATATCTTCTTATAAATAAAAATCAATTGCTGTTCGTTAGTCTCGCTAAAACTCGAGAACGGCTAAACGGATTTATCTTATCTTGGTGTTCAAATATCCGTGTAGGTCTAGTGAACGTTTAAAATGTGAGAACCATGGAAAAAATATATTAAAATTATTCTATCGCGTTACGAAGCTCGCCGGGACAGCTAGTTATATTTAAATGATTAACGCTAAAGTTTAAGCGATGACACTGTTAAGTTTATAAAAATAACTTGGCAAAGTCATCGCTTGATCGTTTTACATTCACATAACAATAACTAGAATCGAAAACAAACCAAACGTAACGCGAAACCTAGAACATAATCTAGAGTCTAATTATTTATATTAACACTTTTATTCACATAAAACAAAGAAGAAAAAAATATACACAATTGCTAAAGATAATGTAAAACGGGTCGGCCTTACTTTAGTGATTTCTTCCACGCAACCCCTTAGCTCAAGGATTTTTTACAAATTAGCAATATAAAAGCCTCGCATTCATGGTAAATGCTATAATTACGTCACAATCATAAAATTCAATATTGTAATTTATTACAATATACTTAAAAATCTTTCCAATAACATTACACCGTTTATAGGCTATATAAGATAGATCGCGTTCTTAGCGCATGTCAGAACGCTAAGTACGTAATTACGTATCCTATCTGACCAAGCCATTAGTATATGGTTAGCCATTACCATATATCTGTGGCGTAGTCCATCACAATTGGTCATAATACGGCGTAAGCTTTGCGCTATAACTCCATGTTGCTCCTTGCGCCAGAACTTTTCTACACGGGTTATTAAGTCTGCAACACGCGATGTTGTCATGATGATAGCAACACTGGGTCACATGCTCATGCTATTTCATTGTTTAATAGATGTTTATCATGAATTCGAGGCTCTAAATATTACTATGTACATTTAAATCTAAAAAAAATAACACATCCATAAACGGCCAGTACTGAAAGCATCGAAAAATAGTTTCACAAGCCTATCTACCTAATTTAGATAATATGAAAAAAAAACTAAATTTTAAATGAAAGATTATTTGATAAACCATATTAAACGGATACATATGAACGTAAAATAATTATTTTAAATTTAATTTTTAGTTTTATAGCATTGAAATCCCTACTATAATATTATAAATGCGAAAGTAACTCTGTCTGTCTGTCTGTCTGTTACGCTTTCACGCCTAAACCACTGAACCGATTTTCACAAAATTTGGTATGAAGATAGAAATGAACTTGGGAAAGAACATAGGATACTTTCTATCGCGAAAAAAGGGTAGAAAGGGTTGAAAGAGGGGATGAATGTTTGTATGAAAGTTCTTTATTGTCAAACCGATTTTGACGAAACTTGGTATGAAGATGGAGCTAAACGTGGGAAATAACAAACCATACATTTTAATGCGAAGAAAATACTCCTTACCATGTCGCGCGATATAAGCGAATTCTACGCGGGCGAAGCCGCGGGCGAAAAGCTAGTGCTTTATAAATGAGAAATTTTGAAAGAATAGAAAAATTTTGATCACGAGGGATCCTGCCTCAATTCAATGCTATAAAACTAAAAATTAAATTTAACGAAGGCCGCGTTCCATCGATACAATATTGCAATCATTGAAATAATGTTTCGTATTGGTTGTGATGGTTCTTAATCATCTCAATAGATGGCGCGGGGTGCCCCTTAGGCACATGAAACCGAAAGAGTAGATAATTATTTTATACAATTATGATCAACGTTGTCCCTATAGAGAAGTTACCACTCCAAATTTTAGAGTTATCGGGTGACAAGACCATATAAAAATGCAGTAGAATATAATACCTCCTTCGTTGTGACATCCACGTCAGTTGAAAAATTACTAACTGGCAACCTTTGCTTAATAAATAGACATTATAAAAATTAGGCGCCTATTTACCATTTTCTCTTTAATGTCTTTCCGTGTATTCATTAAACCATTGACAAAATGATATAGCTACCTTGGAAAAAATATATTTAATTAAAATGCTACGACTGTTTTTAATTTTTTTGTAGTTATTTAAAAGATTTTATTTTCTGATTTTAAGATATTAAATCTATATCCATATTTATTTAATATATTATTGATTAGTATATTTATTACGCACTAAGTATATTAAGGATTTAAATAAAAATCATGATTGAATAACGAAATCATCTATGATTTAATAAAAATAATATCTACAATATAATCACATGTTAACTACCTCAATAGTTAATTTAGAAACCACAAGAAATTTCTTTTCATTGTTTCTTTTAATTTGATATACTCGTTTATTAAAAGTATAATAAAAAGGAAAAAGGTTTCATTGAATATTTTAAAATAAAAACACAAAAAATAAAATGAAACAATATATTAATTATAATAAATGAAAAGTGAGTGGAAAAAAATGCTTTGTTTATTAAAAGCATAATACTCGTACAAAACCAAACAAATTAAAAACACTAGTGTGTAAAATATTTACTTATATATTAAATTGTTTTGATCAGTAGGTACATTCTAATATTTACTATTTAATATTTCAGTCAATAAGATCTTATTTAATACGATTAATAATATGATGAGATCGTTTAAATATATTCTCATAACTTTATTAATTATAATTAATTGATGGAAAGCTTAATTAATAAAAACATTTTATGTATTATACACACATACGAACTTAACTTAATACGCAAAAAAATGGGGACATGTGCTATCTATCCTTTATAATCTTTAGGTTTTAAGACTAGTACAATTATAAGTTCCATTTTTGTTTTTTTTTTAAACCATAAATGATAATCACAAACCTAACTTTTATCGTTCTATCTAACATGCTTTTATAAACGACAAAATAACCGTGTACTAAACTAAAAAATGAACATTGAAATAGACATAAGCAATTATTTATATATACAATATAATAAATAGAATAATTTTACTAATAGGCCAATATGCAATGATTTCCGAGTAGAGCACACATGGGAAAATGTCACAATAAAGATGACATTACAACAAGAAATTTTTAATGTTGAATAACCACGTTTTACTGTAAAAGAGTCATAGTAAAACATAAGACTTAATGGTCTATTTTAAACAGCTAAATCATAAAAATATAGTAATATCCTAAAGAGAAGTGTGTTGCAAATAAAGCATATTTTTTTTATTTCTACTCTAATATATGTCAAGTTTACCACAGATTACACCCAACAAAGTCAAAATGTAAAATTTAACACTTTACTAACGTCGCAAAAGCAATTTATAAAACAGATTTCTTGCAATGACTAGGACCCATGTTACAGATAGATTATTCATCATATTTTGAATAAATTTTATATATTATTTGTTTTAAACTATCAGATAAGCTAAACAGAACACACCCAGTTAGTTCAGTTGATTTCTTTGCATAACTATATATAAGCAGCTAATAATAATTTAATAACATCTAAATCGGACTAGGTTCACATAGATGGCATATTTTTTGCAATTTGAAATATCATTGACGTGAAAACCCTTTCTTGAAAATTTGTTAAGGCCACATAAGACCGCTCTCATTGTATTTTCGACTAAATTATTTGCCTCCAAATATTTGCGCTCTATTTTGACAGGAAAAGTCACCATTGGATATGTCACTATCAAGACCATAGATTAAAAACTGTAGAGAAATTGCGAATTTACTTTCTATACATATTTTATATCTTAATAACATAAGTTGTTGTGGATATAATTAAAAAGACATACAGCCGTTCGATTAGAAAGAGAGAAAAGACCATGGTATACCATCCGACCTAATGACGTAATTCACCTAAACGTTTTATCTCCCCTGGTATGCAAATGTGAGAGAGACAGATAGGGTACTATTATTTTCTCTCTCTTTCTAACAGCTGCTGACTCTTTATATAACACTTATCGCTTTCATTGAAATTTAATTTATTTGTCGTTGCTTGTCATCCACAATTAATCCACAGTTAATAAAGAAACGGTTAAGATTATCTATAAAAAAATGGCGCGAAATTTGACATGACAATACATGTCAAATATATACGCGCCATAACACCCTCTTGGGAGACATTGGTACCGATAAATTATATTTCGAACGAATCCTTCACTCCTTCTCCTTATTCTTCGTCGCGATATGGAATGCTATGACGGGAATCGATCCTAGGACCATACAAGAACCCATGCCATAGAAACACCAAGAGTAACCGCCTGTGACGTCACGCACTAAACCTAGAACACACATTGAAACTTCATTGGTAGGTCGCCATTAGGCTTTCATTAGTTCGTTGATCTATTATAAATTGCTCAGACTCTAAATATATATCCACTTTCTAAGCTTAAGAATAAAGTAGTTAATTGGCTATTGTCCCATTCATATGAAAAAACTGAAGTTTGAAGCTTTACCTTAAAATATTTAGGTGTCTCTCACATACACACATACACAGACATACTCACAAGCTCACCCTTTCACAAATACATTAGGTATATTTAAAAATTACGGACTTTTTAACGGATTTTAAACGCGATTTATCCAATATATAAATAACTACTTCCATCTATTTCACAAACAACGATTTTTATATACTTAGTCTCCCCGTGACCACGCTCGCTGTAAAGTGTTCGAAACGTCGGGTTAATAATATAATGAATAAAGCGCGTTCGAAAATCCGTTATAAAAGTCTTCAATTTCTGAATGTATAATACTCGCGTAAAAGCACAAGAAAATATTATATACTTTATATTCATTATCACATTCTAGGCAACAAAATTTAGTCTCAAATCTTTTTTTCTATTTTATTAAAAATATATTTCTGTTTTGTGGAACTTATCTATTGTATGAGCACAGCTAATAAGCTTTTATGGGTGCCATATTTCATTTTAGTTCAAGACATTATTTTTTTTTTTTTTTTAATGTTACAATCGGCAATGGAGCTGGTGAGACACCTGATGGTAAGCGCTACCACCGCCCATTATGATAAAACATCATTCCAAATTTGGTTTTTTTTTTTTAAATTTTGTTTTTTTTTTAATTGGTATGAACTTCATGGAGATGCTTTAATGGTTTCAGCGTTGACTAGTGACGTTGATGGGGTTGGATATGTTTTTTTATTTAAATATCGTTTTTTTTTTTTTTGAATTGGTATGAACTCCTTAGCTTCATGGAGGTGCTAGAATGGTTTCAGCGTTGACTAGTGACGTTGATGGGGGTGGATATAGACTCACCAGCCGTGGGTGGTACGGATACAGCTGCCAGACTCTGGAACATTCTCACCAAGCCATAGGATGACGCAATTCGCGCTGTACCGAAAGCGTCGGCTAGAAGCACCGGCACGAGTAGGAACCAGCAGCCGAGGCATAACCCATAGGCACCTGGAATTGGTACATGATATATTAAGATATAAATTATAAGTTAGTTGAACATAAGTAGTTTTTATTTAATTAATTATTATTTTTTTTTATGTCACAGTCGGCAATGGAGCTGGTGGGTCGCCTGATGGTAAGCGCTACCACCGCCCGTGGACATTTGGAGGGGCGCAAAGTTTAAAAGGTTTCGTGTTTTTAGTAAATTTAATTCCAATCCTTTCTTAATCCTTTCCCAATTTAAAGTCGGCAATACATTTATAGAGGTGAAGACCTTACGCCTCTCTAAATGTCCACGGGCGGTGGTAGCGCTTACCGTCAGACGACCCGCCAGCTCCATTGCCGACTATGACATAAAAAAAATAATAATATAATTATGTTCAACTAAATTATAATTTATTTATGTCTTAATATATATAAATTACGTCTCATGTTGTTTGTCCGCGATGGACTCCTAAACTACTCCACCGATTTTAAACAAATTGGTACACCGTGTGCAGTTTGATCCAACTTAAAATATAGCATAGTTTTTATTATTTCATTTAAGACAAATTACTCGGGCGGCGCCGGAGCGTGCAGCTAGTTGGTATATATAATCGTCATCATCATCCTAAATAAGTTCCTACTGCTTGGACACAGGCCTCCTATGCGGGTTCAGGCCGTAATCCACCACGCTGGCCAAGTGCGGGTTGGCAGATGTCACATGTCGTCGAACTTTTGATTCTTGGACTCGCCGGTTTCCTCACGATGTTTTCCATCACCATATCGAGCAGTGGTTGTGTCACAGATGAGCAGATAAATGGAAAAATCAATTTATTTCCTGCACGCTCGCCCCGGTCTCGAACCCTGACGGACATTTTAAGTCCGAGGTCCTCACCACTGAGCCACCACTGCATTTTAATAATATATATAGTATTATAGATTAAAATACCTGAAGCAACCGCAAGCGCCCACCAAGAAGTCAGGCTGGGTAAGGTCAGAACAGCTATTCCGGCTACCAGGATACTGAAATCAAAGTGTCCAAATGTCATTATTCTATTAGTTTTTAGTTAAATTTAAATCACACTAATATTAACTAGCTGCGCCCTGCGGTTTCACCCGTGTAAGTCCGTAACCCGTAGGAATATCGGGATAAAAAAGTTGCCTATATATTATTCCACTTGTTCAGCTGTCTACGTACTAAATTTCATTGCTTGCCTCAATAAATGGGCTATCTAACAGTGAAAGAATTTTTCAAATCGGATCATTAGTTCCTGAGATTAGTGCGTCCAAACAAACAAAAAAAACAAACTCTTCGGCTTTATAATATTAGCATAGATCCGCATGCCAGCTGCAAGCTATGCTAATATTATAAAAATGTTGCTTGTTTACGCGAGCGGAATGCTAGTCTAAATAAAATAAACATACACTACAAAGTCGAAACCTTACTTATTTTTAGGAAAGTCGGCTAAATACATTCATGCATTACCTTATTATATACGCCTTCCTTCTGCAAAACAGATGCAGGTCACACAGCCAGCCTAGACCCAGCCTACCACAGAGGTCTAGCACAGCACTAATTGCAACCAGGCGACCTGAGTTTGGGAAATAACAAATATTGAGTATATATATATTGTAGACCTTGTTTGGTAACTTTATAGCTGTTTAGTAGCTGTTCGCCCCGGCTTCGCCCGTGGTACATATATGGACTATGTCAATGAATAAGATTTGCAGTTCTCTAATGGTGAAAGATTTTTTGAAATTGGTCCAGTGGTTTTTGCATGATAAACTTACAAACATATAATAATCACAAAATATATTAATTCATTCATCAATTCGCTCAGGATTTTTATTGTATTGTAGTTTAATATGATTCACACACCCCCTGTCATTCACTTACTCACTCACCCACTCAACCAACTACTACTCACTCACTCGCTCACACCCTCACTCACTCGCTCACACTCTCACTAACCCCCTCAAACTCTCACTCACCACCTCCCCCTGTCATTCACTCACTCTCTCACTCACCCACACTCTCACTCACTCACTCACCGGCGGCCGCCTTGCTGTGCCCGGCGGCTACAGTATACGCGGGCAGATAGTACAGCGCGTACGGAGACCCACAGGACATTAGCGCTACGGAAGTGCACAGGAGTCCGAATCGCCACGACTTCAGCAGCGACACATCGAGATATCTGCAATGGTGGTTATGTTATCATCATCAGCCCATATTTGTTCCCACTGCTGGGACACAGGCCTGCTATGAGGGTTTAGGCCGTAATCCAGCACGCTGGCCAAGTGCGGGTTGGCGGATGTCACATGTCGTCGAACTTTTGATTCTCGGACATGCCGGTTTCCTCACGATGTTATCCTTCACCGTTTCAAGCACCGAGTTTACATAATTTTTATTTATTTGTTTTTCACCAGCGGCTTTGACCACGTTATCAAAACAATGGACAGTCCTGAGCTTCATCTATATCGCTGATGCAGTTTTAGTGTGAAGAAGAGACAGACAGGCAGAGACACTTTTCCATTATAATATTAGTAATCAGAATCATACATAATAAATCGACTTAGTAAGATAAATTAATGTTTTAAAAACTGTCAGTCAGTCAGTTTAAGTTACATTAAAGTACAGCACTGAACGAATGAACGACAAACCGTTAGCAACTATTTTAATAAAGGGGACCCGATTCCCTTTCCAGACCCTTCCTTCTAATCAGTCGACAATCCTTTCCATATCCCTTTCCCCCTAAAAGCATGCAACTCATTTGCAAAGGAACTATCCTTGTGAACGTTCACGGGCGGTGGTGATCGCTTACCAACAGGCGAACCACCAGCTCAGTTGCCCGCTATGACAATAAAGTTACCTAGATATAGTCCCCACACATCCACTCTTAACTTCTTCCTCTACGTTCTCTTCTTTCTTGTCTTCTGCGTCTTTTTTCACGTTCTCCGGCTCCACGATTTTATTGGGAATAATTCTACACGGTAGCGGCGGTTTTATGTACAGAGATCTGTAATAGACAATAATTTATTTATTTAGAATAATTCGATAACATATATACATTAATGTTAGTTTATTCTATCCTATTAATATTATAAGTGCGAAAGTTTGTGGGCATGGATGTATGTGTATGTGTATGTTTGTTACTCTTTCACGCAAAAACTACTGAAATGTTTACAATGAAATTTGGTACGTAGATAGCTGGACAACTGGAATAACTTTTTAACTGGAATATATTTTTATCCCAATGTTCCTACGGGATACGGATGTACGCGGGTGAAACCGTGGGGCGCAGCTAGTGACTCATATATTAATGTTACTAAATCGGTCTTATTGCTACATTAGCGATCTCTTCCAGACAACCTGGTTGACAAAAAGATGATATACATATTAGTAAGGACTAGCGGTCCGCCCCGGCTTCGCCCGTGGTACATATATAGCCTATAGCCTTCTAATAAATGGGCTGTCTAACACTGAAAGAATTTTTCAAATCGGACCAGTAGTTTCTGAGATTGCGTCCAAACAAACAAACTCTTCAGCTTTATAATACTAGCTGCCCCCCGCGGTTTCACCCGCGTAAGTCCGTATCCCTTAGGAATATCGGGATAAAAATATGCCCATATGTTATTCCAGTTGTCCAGCTGTCTGCATACCAGATTTCATTGCAACCGGTTGAGTAGTTTTTGCGTGAAAGAGCAACAAACGCACACACATCCTTACAAACTTTCGCATTTATAATATTAGTAGGATAGTAGGAAGCAATATTATCATAGTAGGATTAGTAGGATAGTAGGATTAGTATATATAAAACATATTAAAGCACAAAATACGTCAAATTCAGTTGTTATACACACCGGCTCAGTTTCCGTCTGCTCGCTTTATACACACAAGTGCTGTCAGTGGAGAGGTCCTCCACCGAATGCAGGATGGAGGAGGATCGTGTGGGGCGCAGGCGCAGACGGGCCACTTCGCGAGGTAATCCTGGAAATGTGTGGATATCTAAATAGATTCTGGAAATAGGTGGAAATCTAAATAGATTTATAATAGATTTAACCGATTTAAATAGCATTATAATAGATTGAACCGAACTGTGTGGAATTTGGTACATAGATAGATATTAGCCTACGTTTATAGGTAACTTCACAGTCAGTCTTCCCGTGACCACGCTCGCTGTAAAGTGTTCGAAACGTCGGACTTATTCATTACATTATAATGAATAAATCGTGTTTAAAATCCGTTAAAAAGTCTAATTTCTATATGTATAATCATCATCATCATCAGCCCGTATATGTTCCCACTGCTGGGACATAGGCCTCCTATGAGGGTTTAGGCCATAATCCACCACGCTGGCCAAGTGCGGGTTGGCAGATGTCGCATGTCGTCGAACTTTTTTGATACTTGGACATGCCGGTTTCCTCACGATGTTTTCCTTCACCGTTTAAAGCAGTGGTGATGCTATCCACATGCGCAGATAAATTGAAAAATCAATTTATTTCCTTACACGCTCGACCCGGTCTCGAACCTCGACTTATCGATTTTGAAGTCCGAGATTCTCACCACTGAGCCACCACTGCTTTATATATATATATATATGTATAACACTCACGTATAATCAAACAAGAAAATACTAAGTGGTATAGGTTTTGGTCCCAGAATTGGGAGCTATGCAAGGAAATCTCCCGGTCTGTCTATCTTTTCCTTGGCTGCACGGGCGAAGCCCGATTTGCAAAGCTAGTAATCTATATTCATTGCATGTTTGTCACTGAACTCCTCCTAAATAGCTGGACTGATTTTAAAGAAAATTTTTGTCATTATGTGGAATTGAGAATGTATTATATTTACAATACTCAAGCAAAGTGCCCACAAGAGCTAGTATCATATACACGGCTCGCTTCAAAAATGGCTTATTATAAAATACTATGTGCAGGCCCCGGCTCCGCACGGTAAGATATTTATCGTAGTTAGTTTAGTTGGCATCTTTTTACTGGTTGGTTACTTACGTTGGTTACTGGATATCTGCACACGGTGTGCAAATTTGATTAAAATCGGTTCAGTAATTCTGGAGTCGTAACATGTGCACATGACACGTAATTAATATATTATATATTAAGACAAGTGTTAGAGATTAATTTTTAAATTTATCAACAAATTACTATCTATTATATATTCTATTAAGGAATACAACATTAGATAACAGGCATGTCGTAGACTTGGGGTTTACTTCTCTAATTGGAATATAAGCTTATGATGATGATAATGATGATGATGATGATGATGCTCTTGTTGTTTCAGGTGATGATATTTTTTCTTTCTTTCTTTTTTCTCACTTTCTCTCTTTCTAACTTTCTTTCTTTGTTTCTAAGACAGGTGATGACGATGATATTCTAAGCGAAACTACTCACCAACCACTCCCAGAACGTCTAAGCCCTCGGAGTCTTCGGAGTCGGATAATTGACACGGCAATGGCGGCCGAGCGACCTTTAACGGAAATAGACAAAACCATAAAAAACAATAATATGTTTAATGTTTTTTTATGCCTCTATTAAAATGTCTATGGTCTGGTTTTAAAAGAACAAAAAAACAATGTTTTTATTGCGAAAAAATATGATACTAATACATTGTTTCATTATTTTTTTATTTAATATAAAACAAAGTCGCTTTCTCTGTCCCTATGCCCCTATGTATGCTTAAATACTTTGAAACTATGCAACGGATTTTGATAGTTTCTTTTTTATTAGAGTTTTATTAGAGGATTTTATTAGAGGATGGTTTATACGTATAATAACGTCTATTAAACTACTCCGAATTTAACGCGTACGAAGCCACGGGCCAAAGCTAGTTAGATCTTATGGTTTAACTAGACGCTCGCGGATATCAAGAATGCTGTTTTATTCCAAGAGATCATTTAATCGGGATAAAAACTATTCTGTCACCCAAGTCAACTCATACTCTGGCTGTATACTAAATTTCGTCAAAATCCATTCAGTAGTTTCAGCGTGATTGACGGACGCACATCCAAACACACCAACACACAACCCGCGTAAGTCCGTATCCCGTACGAATATCGGCATTAAAAGTTGCCTATATGTTATTCTAGTTGTCCAGCTGTCTACGTACCAAGTTTAATTGCAATCGGTTTAGTAGTTTTTCGTGAAAGAGCAACAAACACACACGCATCCTTACGAACTTTCGCATTTATTATATTAGTAGGATTAGTGAGATAGTGTGATTTTTAATCGCATCGCTATGCTAGATATAAGTAAAACAGGGGTCAATCGCAATCATTCGTAAATATATCGATGCCCACGTTAAAAATGATAAACACATAACGAAAATAATGGAAAGTTCAAATGAACACTGCATAAATTAGGCAGATACAACAAAAAATCACACCGAAAATAGAGAAAAACAAATAGGTGGTAGAGCTTACGAGAACTCAACACTAGATGGCGCTAATATCAAACACAAACGTGACACAATGGCGCCGTTGTGAACGGAGGATTCTAGAAATTTCCATTATCCGCACCTCAATCAAGCTGGGATGGATGATTTCCGTCAGCAAGTTTGTCCGTTTGTCCTCGTTCAACAGCGCGTTCTTTTGGTTAAGAGTCAACTCAGGTTCCGGTTGGAATAGGTTCTGTAGTCTGTTGTCCTTCAGTGGGAGCGTCTTACCTTAAATTGAAAGCATGTATCAATAGAGTCTGTTGAATAGCGCCAAATAAAAGCCTTAATTTGTTAAAACTGTAATATAACTTTAATTCTACTACTAATAACACTTTAATCTAACTTTAACACATATGCAAATAATAAAAATAAATACGCTGATTGAAGCTATTTGTCTATGTACGTGTCTTCATTGTTTCACCGTCGCTTTTTACTTTATATTTAAGTCAGTAGCGTTTAAACAGTAGCCTAAGTCACACACTGGTAAAGATTTTTTTAAAGATTTTTTTTTTATGTTACTTTTTTTTTGATTGATGAGAGGAATAAAGGTAAGGACTGGGAAGGGTAAGGAAAAGGATATGGGCCTCCGGCTCCCCCACTCACCGAACGAAACACAGCATTATGCTATTTCACGCCGGTCTTCTGTGGGGGTGTGGTACATCCCCGGTGCGAGCTGGCCCAATTCGTGCCGAAGCGTGCTCGACTACTACAATAATATGAACATCCTGTATAACGATCTAAAATCAACAACAAAACACGAACCATCCTGTATATCATTGAGCAGCGTGGTGTTCTCGGTGGTGGTGGTGGTGGCGGGGGTGGCGGCGCGCGGCGTGGGGGGCGGCCGGTACAGCGTGGCCGCCACACACACGTGCAACATACCACCGCCTGGAATGTGTGAGTTGGTGTTATAGTGAAGTCCCGTGTCCCCTAGTGGGGTATGGGGCAGATGATGTACATCCGTTTCACTGATCGATTTTCATTACGGACAAGTAGGTGATCAGCCTTCTGTGTCCTGCCAGACCAAGACATTTGTTTTTTGTGCGTCCCCACCGAGAATTGAACCCAGGACTCCTCGGTTCTACGCTCACGCGTTAACCACTGTACCAAGGAGGCGGTCAAGTGTTATAGAGGGTGTGTTAAATAATTAGAATGTTCGTGTACGCGAATCCCTACTAATATTATAAATGCGAAAGTAACTCTGTCTGTCTGTTACGCTTTCACGCGTAAACCACTGAACCGATTTTGATAAAATTTGGTATGAAGATAGAACTGAACTTGGGAAAGGACATAGGATACTTTTTATCGCGAAAAAAGGGTAGAAAGGGAGGAAAGTTTGTATGAAAGTTCATTTTTGTCAAAGCGATTTTGATGAAACTTGGTAAGAAGATGGAGTTAAACGTGGGAAAGAACAAACCATACTTTTTAATGCGATAAAAATACTGCTTACCATGTCGCACGATATAAGCGAATTCTACTCGGGCGAAGCCGCGGGCGAAAAGCTAGTATTATATATTTAGAAATAAAAGACTAACGGATTTTAAACGCGATTTATTCATTATAAACCCGACGTTTCCAACACTTTACAGCCATCGTGGTCACGGGTAGACTGATCCTCTCCGTGTCCCGTGACCACGCTCATATAATATAATGAATAAATCGCGTTTAAAATCCGTCAAAAAGTCTTTAATTTCTAAATGTTAGTGTTAAAGAAAAAGCAGTCGATCTGTCCGAACGCCTCATTGGAGCAATTAAAAACATTTTTGAGAATTTTTCATCTAATAATTGGGTTTTTACCAATCTTATTTGCAGAAATTTTTCATTGTATTAACTACATACCGTCTAAAATCGTGTCTTGTATCGCCTAAAGTTTAGGCGATACAAGACTTTAGGCCCTAAAGTATAATTTTTAGTTTTATAGCATTGAAATGCTTTATAAATGAGAAATTTTGAAAGAATAGAAAAAAATTTTTTCTATTCATTTCAATGCTATAAAACTAAAAATTAAATTTAACAAAGGCCGCGTTCCATCGATACAATATTGTAATCATTGAAATAATGTTTCGTATTGGTTGTGATGATTCTTAATCATCTCAATAGATGGCGTGGGGTGCCCCTTAGACACATGAAACCGAAAGAGTAGAAGAGATTCGATTACTGTGGCGGGATCACGGGTGGCCGAGAGGCTAGGCGTTGCTATAGTATTATCTTGTTTGATTTTACGCGAGTATTATACATTTAGAAATTAAAAACTTTTTCACGGATTCTAAACGCGATTTATTCATTATATTATTAACCCGACGTTTCGAACACTTTACGGCGAGCGTGCTCACGGGAAGACTGTCCCCCCTAACGAATTAATCGCTTTTAAAATCCGTTAAAAAGTTTTTAATTTATAATCCTATCATCCCAATATTAAAATTTGATGGAAATAAATAATTATCTTATTTCGTTATCCTTTCTTTCTCCTTTCGTTGTTATAATTTTTTACGAATTTTTATAATAAATATTAAATTTTACATATATTTACCCAATAACAGCACGGTCCCATGCAATCCGTACACGTCCACCAATTTCTCGATCAGCATCGGAAACACGAAACTACCAGCTGCCGTCCCACTCACACATATGCCGTTAGCCAATGCTCTGAAAGAGACAACACGATTGTTACCGTCGCGTCAGTGTCAAAGACAATATTTTATTAAATAGAGATAACATTACAAAAAATTACCCCTCTTTTACTATGATTCATTTATAGTCCACTGTATATTTTTTTGTTTATACTGTATTCTAATACTAGCTGTAACCCGCGGCGTCACGCGCGTGGTACCCGGCTAAAAAGTAACCTATATATCCAGACCATACTCTGTTTTTGTTCATTATTCAACGTTCGCCCCAACTACCCTCACTCTGTTAATGGTCCTTGTGACTGGCTGCGATTTGTTATCAACTGACTATCAATTAGGCAGTTGTGTAGAATCGCAGAACATTCTTATTACGATCAAACTAATATTTAACACAGCCCGGTTTTAGTTTCTAAAATACTCACCAAGCAGTGGTGGCTCAGTGGTGAGAACCTCGGACGTCAACATCGATAAGTCGGGGTTCGAGACCGGAGCGAGCGTGCAGGAAATAAATTGATTTTTCCATTTATCTTCTCATGTGTGACATCACCACTGCTTAAAACGGTGAAGGAAAACATCGTGAGGAAACCGGCATGTCCGAGAATCGAAAGTTCGACGACATGTGACATCTGCCAACCCGCACTTGGCCAGAGTGGTGGATTATGGCCTGAGCC
Organism: Zerene cesonia; assembly: GCF_012273895.1. Taxonomy (NCBI): domain Eukaryota; kingdom Metazoa; phylum Arthropoda; class Insecta; order Lepidoptera; family Pieridae; genus Zerene; species Zerene cesonia. The sequence continues at coordinate 418,176 of NW_024045140.1, forward strand.
CTCATAGGAGGCCCGTGTCCTAGTTGTGGGAACATATATGGGCTGATGATGATGATGAATACTCACCGGTGTTTGTCAAAATATTGCGAGACAATCACAATGCCTGGCGTAGTAGACAGACCGCCGCCAATACCTGAAAATGTATATATTTATCATACTTATAGAATACTAGACGCTCGTCCTGGCTCCGCCCGGATATCAAGATTCATGTTTTATCCCGAGGGAGCACTTAATCGGCATAAAAAGTATTCTATCACCCAAGTCAGCTCATACCCTAATTTCAGTAATTTCAGCGTGATTGACGGACAAACAAACAAACTTTCACATTTATAATATTAGTGTGATTTTTATTCTAAAATGCATTTATGAATAACGTTTTTTTCGTAAATCGTACTATAATGTACGTACTTTTAGATGTGTTACAACTTTTTATGAATGAGGCATCTTTTATATTAGTTTATTTAAAACTAGCTGTCACTCGCAACTTCTTCAGCGTTGTCAAAATTATCACGGTATGCCATCCCCTATTTTGTCAATAATTATTTATTTATTACAATTTAACAAGACCCTTTCTTAGCGGATGCCTACATCATAGTGGCTCTGCATGCCCGATTTCAGCCTGATCTGATACTGCCTCCTTTGCCCGTGGTATGAAGGAAGGTGAAATTCCTCCATCGATAAGGGGCGAATCCTCGACCAGTCCATACTACTGGCCGGCCGGTACAGCCCCAATTGAATGATATCAGAAAGTTGTATATATAGCTCTAGCGAGAACACTTCACTTGCGCGATTCAGAAATGTGTCGCTACAGGGGTTTAAAGTATAACCCTATATAACATGACAAATAGCATTCTAATGATGAAAGAAAGGTTACAAGCAAACAAAAAACTTGCTTATAAATAATTTTGAGATTATTCGGCGTACAGTAAATAATAATTAGCTACATAGTAATATAAAAGGAGCCGATCACCTAACAAGTAATAACAAATAATAAACTAACAACGAAATATAAAAAATACGCGTCAATGACAATGAGAATCAACTTAATTCACTCACACACTCACTTGCTCTTACACAGAGTCTGCGCGGCGAAATAATAATAATAATGAGCTTAGATGCTCACGACATTGCTCACTCTTGTTGCTATTTTACGACAACTTTTTAGAGGGCCCATTTGTGAGAGATAAGTCACCGTCTGCCAATATATTTTTACTAACTCAAATGTAGTAGAAAGACAGACGCCATAATTCCCATAAACCCAGTAACCAATCCATTTAAAACCTCCATATCATAGTCCAATTTTACTCCTTTCCGTTTTTGCAATATTCCTAAATCGGCCGCGGACTGCCCAGGGCTGTATCTCTATGGTGCACTCATGGGCAGGCTGCGGCTGGTGTCCCACAACACATTAAATTCTCAAAGGACCTCTGCGTGTTGGACCTGTGTCCCCACTCAAGCATTCCAAAGCACCGGGTATTGTCCTTCTAGTGATACCCGTGCGTTATGGATATGAGAAACATTATAATAAAATCATTTTTATTTAGTCCTCACAACATTAGTAGATTGCAAAAGCTTATATATACAGATAAGACAAAGGTTAACGTTGTGAGAGACTGGTGCCTGAAGTAAACTACATAGAAGTCTGAGAGAGAGAGGGGTAACATAAGGAAAGGAAATCATTCAAAGAAAGAAATAAATCAATAACTCACCAGTCATAACACCAAAGCTCAACAGCAAATGCAGTAGACCAGTGCTGAAGTAGGATAGCGCCAGACCAGTGGCACAGAACAGCCCACCAATGAACACGACCAGCCGGCAGGAGTACTTTTCACAAAGCGCCGACGACAATGGCGCTGAAAAATTGGAAATATTTAAATCAACTTATTTATTTACGAAATCTTTACAAATATTATAATAAATACAATAAATATAATATGTCTGCCTTCTTTATCTGTCTGCCTCTTCTATATATTGCAGTAACACATATTACAAAGGTTTTGATTACAGAACAGAAAACATATACAGAGCACAGGCTATAAAACTTACATTTTAATATAAGGAAGAAAGAAAAAGTATTTATACAATATATACAATAATATATACAACAATGAGTACGTGAGAGTGACAGAAGAAAGAGTAACACTGTCGTTTCCAACCGAGTATGGCCCTGCTCGCTCCCTCCATTCGTGCGACAGCCTAACCCGAGGTTCGCCCTTGAGCGTGTCGCTAGCAGGGTGAGCCTTCAGTTTTTTTTTTAATCATGATAGGGAAGCGCCTGACCACGATCTCGCCTGTTGGTAAGCTGAGATGTGAGCTAAGATGGAGCGCGCTTCCCTAGAAGGTACCTGTTCACTCTTCTCTTGAAGACCTCCAGATTATACTCCTGTGCCTGCTAAGACGTAACAGCCCTTCAGACAACATCGGGACCACAAGCGTGATTAAAAACTCACCCAGAGCCAAACACAACGTGGACAGAGCGGCCGGTATCCAAGACGCGACGCTCTCAGATGAATCCGGGAACGACTCCATGATTTCCACGTACAGCACGCCGTAGGACTTGAAGAGGCCGGCCACCCAGAACTGCACCATGAAAGCGCCAAACACAACCACCCACCCGTACCCACCGTCTGGCGGAGATGTGCTGGACATATGAAAAGTTTCAGTGTTAGATAGCCCATTTATGAGGAACGCTATAGGCTGTATATGTACCACGGGTGAAACCAGGGCGTACCGCTAGTTTAAATATAAACAACTTAGAAATTAAAAAATTCTAACACTTAACAGCAAGCGTTGTCACGGAGAGACTGCGTGACCACGCTCGCTGTTAAGTGTTCGAAACGTCGGGTTAATAAATAATATAATGAACAAATCGCGTTTAAAATCCGTTTAAAAGTCTTTAATTTCTAAATTTATAATACCCGCGTAAAATCAAAAACACAAGAAAATACTATAAACAACTTATTAATTCGTATGAATTTAAAGCTATAGCGTCACAATATGGCGTGAAAAAGTGACGAAATTGACCCCTAGTGGGGTATGGAGCAGTTTTGCTGATGTTCTTTATGGACAAGAAGGTACTCGGCCTTCTGTGTCTTGGCCAGACCGGGACATTTTATTAATAACCACCACCGGGAATCGAACCCAGGACCCCTCGGTTCAACACTCACTTTTCCTATTCTATCGTTTTCATTATCCTACCTGTAACTAAAATTAGTCGAATTACAATTACTTTTATATTAATATCCAATCGACGGATAGGCTTTGCTGTTTATTTGGTCTATTTATCACTAAGAGGTAGGTTAGGCTACCAGAGATAGCATAGATCATAGACTTTTAGCTGTGTTCTAATCTAATATAGTTATGTTATCTGTAGTTTCCATGAGAGTTATACGTGGTAGTCGAGCACGCTTCGGCATGAATTGGGCCAGCTCGCACCGGGAAAAGTAACCCACACCCACAGAAGACCGGCGTGAAATAGCATTCTGTTGTGTTTCATTCGATGAGTGGGGGAGTCGGAGGCCCACATCCTTTTCCTTCCCCTTCCCAGTCCTTTCCTTTATTCCTCTCGCAAATCCTTTCTTAATCCCTTCCCAATTTGAAGTCGGCAATCCATTTGTAGAGGCGTAAGGTCTGTAATCGACTTTACGTCTCTACAAATGTTCATGGGCGGTGGTAGCGCTTACCATCACGCGTCCCACCAGCTCCATTGCCGACTGTGACATAAAAAAAAAAAAAAAATTTATTTCCCGTTATATCGTTGCTAGTAAGTTACCAAATCGACAAATCGAATTAAATATCTCTCGTCGTCTGTAAGTTAAAAGTGAAGTCCCGTGTCCCTACTGGGGTATGGAGCAGATATACATCTGTTTCACTGATCGATTTTCTTTATGGACAAGTAGGTGATCAGCCTTCTGTGTCCTGCCAGACCGAGACATTTTTTTTTTGTGCGTCCCCACCGGGAATCGAACCCAGGACCCCTCGGTCGGTTAACCACTGTACCAAGGAGACGTCTGTAAGATAAGTATATCGAATTCTTGTATGTTTGCACACACCATAGAAATTTTTATATTATAATAACTACATTTAGTTAAAATATGAAACACAAGGTCTATTTGTGTTTTATATTATGTATTACTCTTTTGAATAATGACTGTTTGTTTCTGTAATCTATATATATATAAATGAAACCCGTTTCCCTTGGTCACGGCATCACGCGTGAATGGCTGGACCGATTTCACTAATTCTTTTTTTGTTGTATTTGTTATTATTAGGAGAAGGTTCTTACGGAAAAAAATATTAAGAAAATCTCTCAGAAATATGTACATTTAGTTTTGCATATTTCAAAAAACGCGAGTAACAAATGTCAATGTCATTCACAGCCATAGACTATATTGATGAAAGAGCATCGTTTGTTTTACTGTCGTCGTTTGTTTGCATTATTGCAACGCTAAGGCGCCGATGTTCGCCAGCTAGTAAATAAATAAAAAGAGAAACTCTATATGAAAAGCTATCATCCACATTTAGCACTTACTCAGTAGAATCACTCTGCGGCCTTAATTTCCTCGACACAGCTAGCAGCGGCCGCGCAGTCACCGACGACAGCGTTAGGAGCGAGTCCTCCTCTTGCTCCGTTGGCGACATAGCTGAGAGATATGCTCCGACTTGCTGTTATATAATATAATAAAAGTTTTAATAAATATGTGCGTATCTATATGTTACTAGCTCTATCTGTACTGTACAAGATATGACATTTAGAAATTAAAGACTCTTAAACGGAATTTAAATGCGATTTATTCATTATATTATTAAGCTGACGATTTAAAGTCTTTAATTTCTCAATGTCATAATAATCGCGTAAAATCAAACACAAGAAAAAGATTTGATATCTTTGTTCGATAATAGCTACATAACTTGATTGATTTTTCAATTTATCCGCACATGTGAATAACATCACCGCTTCTTAAAACGGTGAAGGAATACATCGTAAGGAAACCGGCATGTCCGAGAATCAAAAAGTTCGACGACATGTGACATCTGCCAACCCGCACTTGGCTAGCGTGGTGGATTATGGCCTGAACCCTCATAGGAGGCCTGTGTCCCAGCAGTGGGAACATATATTGGCTCATGATGATGACGAACTACAACTGCATGTAAGGGCAGACGCCCTTGAAATTATGGTTTAATATTCGATTCGTTATCCAGGGCCAGGGGTACTTCACCAACGCCACACCTGTATATTCTTACTTATATCAAAACGCTGTTATAATACCATAAAAAAAAACTGCGTAATTTCAAATTAATTCTGACGTGAAAATCACAAATAGTCAAAATTACCCTAAAGCCCTATACAATACGGGGATTTATTAAACAAACACACACACACACACACACACACACACACATGTAGACACGCACACGTACACACGCACACGTACACACGCACACATCACACTATATTTATATACTCACAGACGCAAGCGGCAGTTCTAAAAGCAGACTGACTGGCCTCTCCCTCTGCTCCACTCTTTCGCTCTGCTCTGGAGGCGCGGATTGTATCGACAGCAGGGACCCCGCTGTGTCTGGTGACAGCACCGCCTGGAAATCCAATAGACGATATAATGTATTGAATATCTTTTTGACACACGCAGCCACACAGAATTATGAAGTCTAGCCGTTAAATTTTTTATTTATTTATTTTTTTTTTGTGATTTATTATAAGAAAGAAAGAAGGAAATAATGTTTATTTAACACCACCACATTTACACACAGTTAAATTAAAATTCAAATTAAAAAGTGTACTTATGACTAAACGGTGTGGTGCTAAAAAGGGTAACTACTCAGCGTGTGCTACGCGTAATGCGCAGCGCTGATTTTCAGTAGCCCCTTGTTGGAGTGCCAGTCAGAAGAAATAAACATACATGCATACATAATATAAACAATTCTTATAGATATTTTAAAAGCAAATTGGTATTTAAACTATATATATATATATTAGTAGGAAATAATTATAAAATATAATAAATGAAATAAATTATTATAAAATAAGGCGAAAAAAGGAAACAAATTATAAAATCACTACATACTATACGACTAGGGCTGTTTATGAAATTCTGTAATTAAAAGTTTTTTAAACCAGATTTAAAACTAAATAAAGTCTTTGTATTTCGTAACGGAGGTGGTAAAACATTCCAGCACTTATTGTATGCTTCTGTTTTCTGTTATGATCTGTTGTGTGTGTATGTCTGTGTCAAAATAAATGTATTTCTTTCTTTCTTCAAAATTTCACATGAATTACACATTAATTTACACATTAATTCCTTATTTGCTTTCGAAATCCACTACCAATTTAAAATCGGCAATTTATTTATTTGTTTGTCTGATCGACCTTACGCCTACCATCAGGCGACCCACCAACTCCATTGCTGACGATGACATGATATAAAAAAACATAAGTTTGAAATTTAGCCCTAAACTTTTTAACACTATAAGGATGTTTATTGCATTAAGCATATAACCTTGGCCCATGAATTAAATCGCTGCAAAACAGGTATAACAATTTTTCCTCTTCCTTGTGGGATAACATGCCTATGAAGTATCACTACATAGTATAAAGCAAAGTATTTGTGTATATTTAGATATGCTTAGATCTTTAAAACTATGCAACAGATTATGATGGGGTTTTTTAAAGTCATTCAATGGGAAGGTGTTAAATACGTAAGTAGGGGACAAGTGAAACGCTCGAAGACTGGATTCGCACTGCTTTAATTGATCAACCGAACATAGGCGCGGACGCAGCCACGCACACATATGCAACAGAAGGTTTATATGTATAATAACATCTATTAAACCATTCCGACATTAACGTGTGCGACGCCGGGAGAAAAGCTAGTATTCAGGGTTCTTACCTCTGTGATGGCATCTCCAGGTAGATCAATGGAGCAGGACACTGGTGCGAGCGATGTTGGCGGCGCTGAAGACCCAAGGAGGCCACCTTCCAGTTTTGACAACTCCTGGAATTTATTTATTTTTTGTTTTATAGCATTGAAATGCTTTATATGAGAAATTTACCGAGAATAGAAAAAAAAATCCCGCCTCGTGATCAAATTAGTTCTATTCTTTCAAAATTTCTCAATGTAGCAGGCAAGTAATCAGATGTAGTATTTTCTTATGTTTGATTTTACGCGAGTATTATACATTTAGAAATTAAAAACTTTTTAACGGATTTTAAACGCGATTTATTCATTATATTATTAACCCGACGTTTCGAACACTACAGCGAGCGTGGTCACGTGGAGACTGAGATGTTATATGTCTTGAAGGTCATACAAAAATTGTTGTTTGTGAACTACCTCCACCTATTTCACAGTTGGTATGTGGAGTATTTTTCTGGATGTGACCTCCCCGCGACCATGCTCGCTGTAAAGTGTTCGAAACGTCGGGTTAATAAATCGCGTTCAAAATCCGTTAAAAAGTTTTTAATTTCTAAAAGTAAACAGATGGTTCACTTGATGGTAAGCGATCACCGCTCATTAACATTTCTAGAGGTAGGGCAGCTGCAAATGAGGTCCCCGATTTTAAAAGGTAATGAATAAGGCAACAATTGAAGGCGGGAATAAAGTAATGGACTGGGAAGAGGGAAAGGATACAGGAAAAAGATACAACTCCTAGTTAGACCAGGGTCGATAATTTTTAAAACCAAATAAAATAGTAGTAGGATGAACCCATTAGAAAAGGAGGGGAATATTATAAAAATGAAGGGATAAATAATTTACGGGCGATCATCCTACTACTAATACGGGTTTCATCCTACTACTATTTTATTTCACTTTTTATTATTTTTAAAGGCTTCTACCCTGGTCTATGTTGTCCGTGCCGTATTTTAATTATTAAAACCAATTACGCTGAACTCTCAAATAATTCCCGTTCTTATTAAATTTAGCAAGAAAGCAATGTTGCTTGTAACTTCATTCTCAAGTAATATTCACAAACCACGAACGCTCAACATTGCATAACTTAACTCGAACTTATTTATGCGGCTTCTTTTGAATCCGTTATATAAGTTGATCGTTACTTATTATAAATTGTGACGATTAAAAATATTAAATATAGAGGTGTTTTAATAAGAAATCGATCAATCGAAGTAATCGACCGGTTATGCCATACTAGCTGTTCGCCCCTGCTTCGCCCGTGGTTCATATGTAGCCTATAGTGTAGTTCCATAGAGTGGCATAGGCAGCCAAGGCACCTACCTCAGTACTGATTTAGAAATTCTTACACCGCTTTTTTTTCATTTATTTTATTTTAAAATTTCTAACAAAGAATACATATTCTAATACTCTTTGGTCACGCAAATATTATTAAAATAGTGAATTAAAATTAAATATTTATTATTTTGTGGTGTACTCCAACTACCCTCCTTACATGCGAGCACAACCAATCACCGCACGCCTTTAAAGCAACCGCAACGTCCCTATTGGACGT
>NW_024045140.1:427656-428014 GCF_012273895.1 Zerene cesonia
ACCCTCCTTACATGCGAGCACAACCAATCACCGCACGCCTTTAAAGCAACCGCAACGTCCCTATTGGACGTAGTGACGCATATACAGTCATACAGTCTGCATCGATCTTCCATGACGATCGGATCTCAATAACCGCCGGAGTGCCTTCACGAGGCCCGTAGACATTTCGTGTATAATTCGCATACCGCCGGAGAGCCTTTATGAGGCTTTCCTATCACCGCATCAATCGAAGAGATCTTTCATAAAGATCGTAACCCGCAACCGCCGGAGAACCTCCACTAGGTTCTCTAGATATCTCAGGCATTGTGCTAGTGTAACCCGCCTTCCCATTTGGTCGCGCTGAACCGCCGCGTGTGTG
>NW_024045140.1:428260-435760 GCF_012273895.1 Zerene cesonia
TTAAGTTTTACAGTCCGCTTAATATCGAAATTAATATATATTGGCGCGACCACTCTTAATTCTAAAATTGCATATATATAATAACAAAATATGGTTCTTTACTTAAAGAAAATTACAACAATCACAAATATATTTGCACAGATTAACGGATTATAGAAATATTAAAGAAAAAAGAATTTACATTAATAATAGTGATAACTTATTTTACTATTATATTTAAACTGATTTAATGTTAACATGACATACATTTTTTATATATTATTGACAACAATACGTTTGAATACTGCAAGTGAATTGTGAAATACCGTTTATGTGTATGTACCGTTGGATGTGTAATCCTTGAGTGCTATAGACTATGTACAAGAGCGGAGCAAGGACGGAGCGCTGGTACTCAACAATATTAGATAACAAAGCAGTTTGCTTGTACGATTCCACTAGTACCAGACACTCGCAAGTCCGAACAGAAAACAGAAAGTTATTTTTGTGTTGAAAAGGGCATTTAGCGAGGAAGGCTATCAAGTATTATAAACGCAAAGTCTGTATGTATTTATGGATGGATGTATGGATGTTTGTTAATTTGGTGCAGGGAAAATTATAGTCTGGATTAGAACATGGGCCTTTACCAGGTACCACGCGAGTGAAGCGGTAGTTCACAGCTCGTATGCTATATAACCCTCATAGGAGGCCTGTGTCCCAGCAGTGGGAACATATATGGGCTGATGATGATGATGATGATGATGCTATATAACATCACAGTACGATCAATCGCAGCGGGAAATCAAAGAAAATGTGTTCCAAAAGTTGCTTCTTAACCTAATTTTTATTTATTTATTCACTCCAATTAGTACTTGCTCCAATCCTACTAATATTATAAATGCGAAAGTTTGTAAGGATGTGTGTGTGCTTGTTGCTCTTTCACGCAAAGACTACTGAACCGATTGCAATGATATTTGTTACGTAGACAGCTGGACAACTGGAATAACATATAGGCAACTTTTTATTCCGATATTCCTACGGGATACGGACTTACGCGGGTGAAACCGCGGGGCGCAGCTAGTATGTATATATAAAATAGTATGTATATTTCTGTTTCATTCTTTGCCGGCTTCATTCTACATTTTTGTATTTGTGTCTCTTACCTGTCGTTTTTTCCGTTGCATCAAGTTTGAAATCACAACGATTCTAAAGAATTTTCACTTCAAAAACTATTTCATATATAAGAAACAAAACTTTGCTTATCATAGCTTATTTATAACAATATCACTCACATACACATACACGCACGCACACACTTACATATTCACAAATACATTATATTTCCTCTCACATACTCAGCAACAATATTTGAAATCTTAGATATGTATATTTTTTCTATTTTAGTGTTAATATCTTTTTGTTAAATTGTAAATTTGTGGAACATATTTCTCAAATGGAGGCGGGCGTCGACACCTGTGTCGCAGCTAAACAAGCTTTTATGGGTGTCATCGTTAATTTTTTTAAGTACACTATGTAATTTGTTCCAAATAAACAGTTTTTGAATATTTTGAACAAGAGAAAAAAGTATATATACTACTCGCATATATAACCATTAAAAACTCACTCAAGTACGTAAGAAAACACATTACATGTACCAATTCATTCTCAAATAATGTGGGTAAAACCGCAGCGCAAAGCTAGTGTCAAATGATACTGGCTATAACCGGTTTAGACAGTAATCAATGCATCCTGCCTCGTGGAATCGATCTGAAATTCCGATGTAGGTCGGGCGGGCGGAGCCACCGTGTGGTAGGTTAACGAAACAAGAAAAAAATAAAAAGAAAACACGTTTATTATGACATATACATAAAAAGAAAGAAATATGGCATCATTGTTATGTACATGTTGCATATTATGTAGAATTAAAATGTAATATTGATATTATTTTAAAAGAGCAACTACAGAGTTTCTTGCCGGCGCTTCTCTGTAGAACCTGCCTACCGAACCGGTGGTAAATGTTATAACTGTGTAATATGACGATTCAAAAGTGCTTCTATAAGAAGTCTAATTGAATGAATAAATGTTTGAGTTTGAGTTTAAGTTTCAGCTCACTTATGTAGATAAAAAAATAATATATTCGTGCTATAATTAGGCCCGCCACTCAGCGTAAAAACACTTGATTTTCAGTGGATGCTTTATGCGTTACTAGTTGCGCCCCGCGGTTTCAACCGCGTAAATCCGTATCCCGTGGGAATATCGGGATAAAAAGTTACCTTTGTGTTATTCCAGTTGTCCAGCTGTCTACGTACCAAATTTCATTGCAATCGGTTCAGTAGTTTTTGCGTGAAAGAGCAACAAACACACACACATCCTTACAAACTTTCGCATTTATAATATTAGTAGGAAGGACTAGTAATATTAGAAGGATTGATAGTGGGTGGTGTGTTTGTTATTTTTGAGAAAATAGATTGTACATTAACTCCTTCGAATTCTTTATCCCATTTATGATAACTTTACGTGATTTGGTCTCATATATGATATGAATATCGATTTAAATTCACGATTCGATAATTATTTTGAAAAAAACTTCCTTTGTCAAAATTCACCTTCAATTTGTCAGAGTCTAGCTAGCTAGTATTTTCTCATGTTTGTTGTTACGCGAATATTATACAAGAAATAAAACACATTTTAATGGATTTAAAACGCTAGTTATTGATTCTGAGGGTATAGTTGTTTTTGAAAATAATGTACCTTGTATATTTTAGTCTACGCTTATATAATGAAGAGGACCATTTTCTATTTTTGTATTACATCTGCAATACTAGTGACATAATTTCTATAGGTACCACAGGCGAAGTCGTGGCGAACAGTTTCTAAACACATTCAAATATTCATCAGCCATCTTATGTTTTCCAGGACTCTGGTGGTAACATTATTATTCGTCTTTTAAAAAGCATATAATTATACTAGCTGTACGCCCCGGCTCCACCCGGGTAGTTGTTTATTGTAATTTAAATTATAATAAAAACTATCCTATCTCTCAAGTTGGATCGAACTGCACATGGTGTGCGAATTTTATTATAATCGGTTAAGTGGTTTAGGAGTCCATTGAGGACAAACATTGTGACACGAGATTTATATATATTAAGATTATTACAAGAATTAAACGAATTCTGATGAATGAAAGGCCAAACCCTTGAATTTAAACTTCAAGATTATCAAATAATGATCGCCTGATGATAAGCGATCACCACCGCCCATGCCCAGAACGAACCACTACAAATTTGATGCCTGCTTTTAAGGGGTAAAGGAAAGAATTGTCGGCGATTAAATGGAGGATCAGACTGGGAAGGATGAGGAAAACTGACCCCCAGCTCCCCCACTCACCGAACGAAACAGTACCTATGTATATTCAGAAATTAAAAACTTTTTAACGGATTTTAATCGCGATTTATTCATTATATTATCAGCCCGACTTTTCGAACACTTTACAGCGAGCGAGCGACTGACTCAGTCTCCCCGTGTAATATAATGAATAAATCGCGTATAAAATCCGTTAAAAAGTTTTTAATTTCTAAATGTATAATACTCGTGTGAAATCAAACACAAGAAAATACTAAGTATGTATATTCTTTGTCGGTCTCTTGTAGGGGTGTGGTACTTCCCCACTGCGAGCTGGCCCAATTCGTGCCGAAGCGCACTCGACTCCCACACGCAAAAAGTCTTAAAAGACAAAGGAAATGATACAACCGTACTAGATACTGTATTGATTGCGACTGTATACAGAGTTACGAAGTGACTCACTTGATGAATCATCCTACTTCTACTATCCTATCCTACTAATATTATAAATGCGAAAGTTTGTAAGGATGTGTGCGTGTTTGTTGCTCTTTCACGCAAAAACTTCTGAACCGTTTGCAATGGGAATAACATATAAGCAACTTGTTATCCCGATATTCCTACGGGATACGGACTTACGTGGGTGAAACCGCGGGCCGCAGCTAGTCTGTTAATGAGGTTTATTTTAGATGCACTTTTGAATTTAGTTTGAACCAAGGTCAAAACTTTTAATGATGCAATCAAAGGAATTTGCTGTATTTTCGCGTACGATCTTTTCATTTTAAATCTAGAAACTTTTGACGTGACAACGTCTTAAATTAGGTTGCGGCTCGGAGTCACTCATGAAAAAGTGTAACGCCCGGTAACGTTACGATGAGTCACCGAACTATGATCGGTCCGCCGCGCGCGCAGCACTAGAGAATTAGGCGCATTGAATCGGCGCGTGCTTGTGTCTCTGTCTCTGTCTTTTTAATAAACAAAATATATTTTCTATAGTTAAAATTTGTGCAATTCTTATTTTCATTCAATTCCTTGTTCGTATTGTGCAATTTAATGATATTCATATCAATAAATATTCTACCGAGAAAAAGACGTTGTCACGTAAAATCTTCGCCCGTAAAACCGACTTTACAGGCAACCATTTTTTTAGTTTTATTTTAAACTTTTAATACACATGCATTTGCTGATCACTTAATTCGTAATTAAATTATAGAATAACCGTCAAAAAAGTTTTTAATTATATCGGTGCTTACATGATGGTAGGTATATGAAATAGGAACAAATGACAATAAATTTTTATCAATCATAAAACGAGAAACATTTAAAAACAAATCGAATTACGAACCTCTGTTTTTGAGAAGTTTGGTTAAAATAATAGGTGGTTAAAATATAGATACTAGGTGACACAGCAAACGCTGTTTCGCCTTGCTCTTATCATTTAGGAGTATGAAAAATAGATGTTGGCCGATTGGCAGACCTGCCCAATAGGCACACAAAATTTCATGAGAATCGGTGTAGCCGTTTCGGAGGAGCTTGTTAACTTACGGCAATTTTACATAAAGGATTCTTCTTCGAAGTCTTAAGCCTTAACTTAATTGAGAACTGAGATACTTAGCTTACACCCGGCGTGTTCCGGCGCTTGCGGAGGAATATCGGGATAAAAAATTGCCTATATGTTATTCCAGTTGTCCAACTGTCTACGTATCAAATTTCATTGCAATCGGTTCAGTAGTTTTTGCGTGAAAGAGCAACAAACACACACATCCTTACAAACTTTCGCATTTATAATAATAGTAAGATAGGAAGTAGGATAGTAGGATGTCGTCATAAGAATACATAAAACAACGTAATATTCCATTCCAAATTGAAAATTGGAAATACTTTTAACCGACGTTTCTAAAAACGAGGGATGTTCCCATTAACTTTGATTTTTTTTTTTTAGCTACAGCATTATGTATTTGTGAATGCACTTTAGGTTTTTTTATGGAAAGCTATATGTGTTGCTCAAGGCGCATATTGCATTTCACATTATTTCTATACAAATTATACAAAATTTTAAGTATTTTAAATTGTGACTTTAATTTTAGTAATACCTATGCAAATAGTCATACATCTACACTAATATAACGAGGAAACAGACGTATTTTTGTAAGTTTAAAACGTCACACGCAAAAATCACTGGAGCGATCTTAAAAATTCTTTCACCATTAGACAGCTGTTACTTCACTGAGTGACATAGGCTATATATGTACCACGGGCGAAGCCGGATCGAATAGTTGTAGATAACAAAAATACGCTACGGAATAAAAATCTCCATGGTTTTAGTATCAGTTAAAAGGAGAATAAAATAATTAGTTTCATATAAAAGATCTCCTTCGAAATAGACAAAACAGAGGACCCAAATGACCTGAAATAACCCCGGAAGCATCTAGTATCCGCAGACTATACAACCAAGCATTACATAACTCACCTTGTTATAAACGAACTCCCGGGGCAGAGACATTTCTGGATATCGGGAGGCGCTGGCGTGGTGCTAATGTGGTCCTCAGATTCCGTGGATTCTAATCTTCTACCAATTACGGCGTAAACCGTATGACTCATTGGTGTTACAATACAAACACCTTCCGAAAGTTTTTCACTTGATATCTCTTGCAATTGGCGAATATACACGTACAAAATTACGGACACATCGCGACTGTATATCGAAATATATAAATCGCTCGCGAACGCAGCTCGCACTCGTTTGCTAGTGAGTAGTTGGTGAGACTACGCGTGCGCGGGAAAAATCAATATGTAATGTTGCCATTCGAATAAAATTTGGATCTTTTTCGTCTAGACTAGGCTTTTAGCTGTCGCTTCGTCGCTTAATGTCATGCAAGAAAAATTCTTTTGATGGCAGTTTGAGAAATACTGAAAGAAAACCGATGTTTTCTATAAAAAACGGCCACTAACAGTCTGGATACTAAAATGGGACCAAAATTATAAAAATTTCTTATCAAACACGAAAAAAATCACACAATAGGTTGAAAACGAAAAAGAAAATTAGGACCTCTTTTGTTTTTCTGTATATTCCCATAAGCGGGCAACTGAGCTCGTGGTTCGCCTGATGGTAAAGGATTACCGCCGTCCATGAATATTCGAATGCGCTACCCACTTTTAAGAGGAAAGGGATACCAAAAGGATTGACGACTAGAAAGGAACGTGGAAGGGTGAGGAAAAGGAAACGTGCCTCCGGTATTTTACTACTATTGTCATTTGGTCCCATTTTAGAATTTGAATGATACTTCTACTCAAGGTCTACGGTGAACGTTTATCGGAAACGAATTCTTTTATTCTTATAAACTAGCTGCGCCCCGCGGTATTACCCGCATAAGTCCGTATCCCGTAGGAATATCGGGATAAAAAGTTGCCTATATGTTATTCCAGTTGTTCAGCTATCTACGTACCTAATTTCATTACAATCGGTTCAGTAGTTTTTGCGTGAAAGAGCAACAAACACACACATCTTTACAAATTTTCGCATTAATAATATTAGTAGGATAGTAGGACTAGCTGCGCCCCGCGGTTTCACCCGCGTAAGTCTGTATCCCGTAAGAATATCGGGATAAAAAGTTGCCTATATGTTATTCCAGTTGTTCAGCTATCTACGTACCTAATTTCATTACAATCGAAGTAGTTTTTGCGTGAAAGAGCTACAAACACACACATCCTTACAAAATTTCGCATTTATAATATTAGTAGGATAGTGGGACTAGCTGCGCCCCGCGGTTTCACCCGCGTAAGTCCGTATCCCGTAGGAATATCGGAATAAAAAGTTGCCTATATGTTATTCCAGTTGTCCAGCTGTCTACGTAACAAATATCATTGCAATCGGTTCAGTAGTTTTTGCGTGAAAGAGCAACAAACACACACATCCTTACAAACTTTCGCATTTATAATATTAGTAGGATAGGAAGAAGGATAGAAATTATAATGAATATTAATAGAAATTTCAAAATTTACAAATGATTACTATATTTATGTATAAAAAATACCATATTTGACAAAAAACGAAACCTTCTTCTAAGTGTCAATACTCGACAAAATTTAAATGGGACCACACGCAAGGCACTAGCTTTCAAATAAGAAAAAAGTCTCTCGGCCACCCGTGATCCTGCCACAGTAATCGAATTTCTTCTACTCTTT